>NW_015544231.1:772608-772799 GCF_001515605.1 Sinocyclocheilus anshuiensis | reverse complement strand
CTACTGGGGTGCCTCAGGGCTCAGTTCTTGGACCACTTCTCTTCTCTGTCTACATGGCATCACTAGGTTCTGTCATTCAGAAACATGGCTTTTCATATTACTGCTATGCTCAACTCTACCTACTCTACCTCTCGTTCCATCCTGATGATCCAACGATAGCTGCTCGCATCTCAGCTTGTCTTTCTTGCTGG
>NW_015544231.1:762160-772522 GCF_001515605.1 Sinocyclocheilus anshuiensis | reverse complement strand
ACTTTCTCAGACCACATTGCTAAAAGTCCTGCATCCTGCAGATTTGCTTTATACAACATTAGGAAGATCAGGCCCTTTCTTTCGGAACATGCTTCCTTGTTCACTGGACTATTGCAATGCTCTCTTGGCAGTTCTTCCAGCCACTTCTATCAAACCTTTACAATTAATCCAGAATGCGGCAGCAAAGTCAATTTTTAATGAGACAAAAGGAATGCACGTCACACCTCTGTTTATCAATTTGCACTGGCTAGTGTCTACCAATAGCTGCTCGCATAAAATTCAAGGCATTAATGCTTGCCTACAAAACCACCACTGGCTCTGCACCCCTTTACCTAAATTCATTACTTCAGACTTATGTGTATCTAGAAGCTTGCGTTCTGCAAGTGAACAGCGCTTTATTGTGCCATCTCAAAGCACAAAATCACTTTCTCTGACTTTTAAATTAAATGTTCCCTCCTGCAGGAATGACCTGCCCAACTCAATCCCAGCAGCTGAGTCCTTAGCCATCTTCAAGAATTGGCTAAAAACACATCTCTTTCATCTTTATTTGACCCTAGCACTCTAGCTCTAGCACTCTCTATTCTAATTCTATTCTTAAAAAAAAAAAAAAAAACTTGTCCGTTTTAGACTTGCACTCTATTCATTTACTGCTTGTTTTCTTTAAAAAAAGACTAACACTAGCTTTTCTAATCTTTTTGTATTCTATCTATTTGTTTTCTTTTTATTTATTATACAATTAACAAAAGCAAAAAAGGCCTCTAACACTAGCTTGCTCTATTCTTTTTCTATTCTATCTGTTTTCTTTTTATTTATTATATAATTTTAAAAGCCCTTGCTATGTGTACTCCGTTAAGCTAACTGAGACTTCTTATAGCACTTGTATATCATTGTTCTTTTGTTGATTTTGATTGCTTCCATTGTTCTCACTTGTAGGTCGCTTTGGATAAAAGCATCTGCTAAATGACTATATGTAAATGTAATAATTCGTCACACACTCCAGTGAGCATCAGAGATGCTGGAAACACACTGTTAGCACAGCAAACAAAACACACTCACGTGCATCCGTCCCGAACAAACACACCGGACTGATGACAGACGGACCAAACACACACTCAACAGTCTGACTGACAGAGAGGCCACGCATTACACAACGCTTCACACAATACAGATCATGTCAATGCAGTTTCAGAAACAAAAAAACAACAGCAATTCATCAATTATGAAAGTAATTCCATTTCGGCTCTAAACGCAGCTCTAAAGGATAATAGTTCAGTTTAGTTCAGTAACTGATGTTGCAAAGTTAATTCTGTTCAAGTGCTGTTTTCATCCGATAGTGTACACGTACAGTTAAACTGAATACCAAACCCCATCTGAACTCCAGACTGTGCTGCTGCATAAACTGCTGATTTTAAAGGAATATTCCAGCTGAAGCTCAGATAAAGCTCTACTGATTTCTGTTAAGAAATATCAGTATCAGCTCAAACAATTCAATTACTTGAGTTGTCTAATGAAAACGATGTGAATGACATTTTTGAATTGCAAGAACTGAAAATGCAAGGAATACAATTAATTATTGCTCACAAATGAGTAGTGATTTGCAGAAAAACAAAGATGTATGGCAACAGATCAAGAGTGACTCCTGTTCACACTGGATCTGATTATTAGTAATATAAATATTTTTTATGGTTTTAGTTTTAGTTAACTGTAATAACCCTGAAAAAACCGAGCAAACTAAAAATCTTTGAGGATTTAATTTTTATTCTAAACATCTGTCGTCCTTTCACATTTGTGGCCGAAACTTAACAGAGCACCTATAGTGACTGATTAAAGTGAGACAACGAGACACACTTCATCTGTCTTCATCTTGAGTTCTCGTCCGTCTCCTTCATAACTGAGCATGAACGCGTCCGTGTTGTGCTGTGTTTTTACTCTGGACCATGGAAACACCAAACTACGGAAACAGAGAACAAGCGTCGTTGTCTCCTCACAGAGTTATGTCCTCCTGTTCCTGAAAACCAGCTTCCTGAGAGCCGCAAACAAGCCTCACCCCTCCAAACACTTGACTGCGTGACGTGAAGAGCGGATTGAGATCAATTCGATTTCCTGTTTCTGTCTTTCTGACAGGAAGTGATGCGCTGAGCATACAGCCTCTCACTACAACTACAGGAACCTGCGCCGGTGTGACCGTCAGATTCACAAACACTGATATTAATGACCATAAAGCTGAAGATTATCACATTTCATGATAAGATTGTGGATGTTATCATCAAGTCCAGAGTGTGTGTTGATCTGTATTTATGCTGACAGACATGTGAGCTTTACAGGACAAGGTTCTTCAGTGCTCGAAGAAATCAGCCTGATTCCTTCGCATATTTTCCAACATTCATTTTTCCCCCTTTTTAATTTTTCTGGATTCAGTTTTAATTAAACTTTAATAATCAAAAAGCATGTCAAATCAATTTAATTCATACATTTTGTTTTTCATAAAACAAAATACAATAATATATTAAAAATGTTTAAATGTGTGATTAGAAATGTGTTTTATTCTTTCAGAAATTCTGTGTTGTGTGTTTTCATTTTTCTGGAGTTTGCATTTTATAATTTAAGGCAATTCAGTCAAAAAAGTTTGTCATCAAATGAATGTAGCCTATACAGCTTTAACAATTTAACTCATTTTTTTTTATGTAATCAAATGAAACTGAAACGATTTCTTTTATTTTTTTGGTAACAATGTGCTGCATAAATTAAACAGTTTACAGTTTAAATTAAAATAAAAAATCGTGTGACATTCCTTGACATACTGTTTTCATAAACTGTATTATTATGACTTAGAGAAGTGAATTCTACTGTACTAAAGTGATATATTTCTTGACGTGTGACTGGATTTCAGTTTTCTGACTGGATTCTGTTGTCGAGTGTGTGTTTTCTCCATCAGAGCTTGTATTGTGACACACAGTTACACAGTGAATATGGCTTCAGGCGACTCCATTAGTGAGCTTTTCATAAATATAGATGTGTGTTTGGATACACACTATAAATCACTGCCACTAAAAATATCAGCCAGACGCACGTCTCTGGCCATTGTGCCGCATCTCGCGCTGATATTTTGAGCATCCCAGCACAAGTGTTTTTAAGATGGTGTGCTAAAGTTAAAAATAGTCCAGCTTTTACAGCGACGCCTTGAAGAAACACCGGACCTCACAGGACTGCTTCAGACTTCAGATCAATAGCGTATCGGGCACGTGATTCCACTGAATCAAAATCGACATAACAACTGGTCTGAATGTTTATATAGGTTTAGAAAGTTAGAGGTTTTATAGGCCTTACAGACAGATCTGTTTAAAATGTCACATATGGAAGAACACTTCATTTCCCAGAATTCCCAGAATAACCTGCTGAATTTCTCTGAATCATACGGATTTGGGCTCTGGAAGTAAAAATCCCATTCATTTGTGTTCATAAGGAAACTGATTTGAATGGTAACTTATAAGACAGACCTACTGTGAGCTCTGAGGATGTTAACGATGATGTGTGCTTTTGTTAAATCTGTTTGCATTATTTCAACTTGTTTTGTAATTAATCATGATTAGAACTCCTGGTGAAAAACTACATTACCCACGATTCTGCAGAAAAATCCCCACCAATCACAGAATCGCCAAAAGGACACTTAAGCCCCACCCACTCCCATCAACCTCTCAAACTACTTAAATATTTGTATGCATTAATTGCAACAAATGTAAAAGATATTGTTTGTTGATATACACACATCATCATTCACACATAGCATCTGCAGTGCTTCATGGGATTGCAGTTCTTTCTCTTAAAGGGTTAGTTCACCCAAAAATGAAAATTCTGTCATTAATTACTCACCCTCGTGTTGTTCCAAACCCGTAAGACCTTCAATTCATCTTCAGAACACAATTTAAGATATTTTTGATGACATCTGAGGGCTCTCTGACTCTCCCATAGACAGCAAGGTAACTACCACGTTCAAGGTCCAGAATCATTACGCCGGATCTGGGTCAGCGCCGCCACACGCTTGCGTCATTATAAATGAGAAATAAAGTCGTTATTTTTGTTTTCTTTACGCACAAAAGTATTCTTGTAGCTTCGTAACTTTACAGTTGAACTACTGATGTCACACGGACTACTTTGTCGATCATCTTGGTACTTTTCTGGACCTTGAACGTGGTAGTTACCTTGCTGTCTATGGGAGGGTCAGAGATCCCTCAGATTTCATCAAAAATATCTTAATTTGTGTTCCGAAGATGAACGAAGGTCTTACGGGTTTGGAACAACACGAGGGAGAGTAATTAATGACAGAATTTTCATTTTTGGGTGAACTAACCCTTTAATAAAGCTGTTAAGTCCAAGTCTTGTACTTTTGTCTGGTTTTCCAATACTTTCTGTGCTTCAAATCAAAGTTCATGAAGTTGTGATTCTCCTCGTAGCTGGCTGCTTTCATTCATGACTTATAATAACGCTTTAACAAAGCCCTATGAGAAATACTTGTGTGCACTCTGTTCCAGCATATTCCACTTCCTGTAATTCCAGTTCAACTTCCTACGGCCTTTCTGTTCGATCAGGTCACATGACTAGGTGGGTGGAGTTTGTTTCTGTAGTTTTCAGCACAGAACGTGATCGCAGGAACGAGATCAGTGCTGATGACGGCAGAATTCAGACGCGGCTGCGCAGGACTGAGCAAACTGCACAGACCCATCAGTGTGCGTTTACAGAAACATCTAAAGCTGTGTGAGTCGACACACACTCACACACACACACACACACACTCACACTCCCTCACACACACACACACACACACACACACACACACTCACACACTACACATACACACAGGTTTGTTTTTGTGAATTGTGGGGACATTCCATAGGCGTAATGGTTTTTATACTGTACAAACTGTATGTGCTATTACCTTTCTGCATTTTTAGATTTTCAAAAAACTTCATTCTGTATGATTTATTAGCTTGTTTCCTTATCAGGACCTAAAAAATGTCCCCACAAGGACTAAATTTACTGGTATTACTATCCTCGGGTGGATATTTGGTCCCCATAACGTGATACATAGCAGATACACACACACTCTCTCTCACTCACACTCACACACACACACATGCTCTAGGATCCGCAGCATGCCACCTCAGGCTCTTCCTGAAGATCACAGAGTCTTTATGGCATCAGCCAATCCTTCCGTTGAGTGTTTCCAGCTCTGAGCTAGTTCCTAACCTCGGCTCGTTACCCAGAAGCACTTCTGATCCTCACCTTGACTCTGCAGAATCTGCAGCAGGCTTTATGGAGATCCGTGCACAGCTGGCACACATTAGTCTGACTGCTGGAGGATCTGGCAGCAGACAAGCGTATCTAACAGTAACGTATGGGACAGGAATGCTGCTGCTAGAAAGGAAACTCGCTCTACACGTTTTTCCATAGGCGAAGAAGATTCACACCCATAATGTAAAGAACTCAAGTCCTTCAATTCGCCAAAAATCAACACTTTGGGAAAAAATAAGACTTGTCTACAAACAGAAACCTCTATTGTAGCTTGTCAGAAACTAAAATAAAATACATAAAATTGGATATTATGAAAATCAGCTGTACAGACACAAAATAAAATTTTCAATGCTGCAACAGACTAGTAATTGAGATCCAAAAAACACATCCTTTCACAGATTTCTGACTGAAGCTCAAATAGATGAAGAAACAGCTAATTCTCTTGATAACTCAGAAGACAAGTCTTTAATTTAGAGTAAAGTTTGAGTCTTACATTTATAAACTTATTTTTGAATTTCTTATTCATTTCATACTGTAGTGTTTGACAAGCATAAATAAAGTGTTATTTGATAGCAATCTTTCCTTTGAAAGCCACGTTTCTAGTATTTGTAAAACTGCATTTTTCCATCTCAAAAATATATCTAAATTACGACCTATGCTCTCAATGTCAAATGCAGAAATGTTAATCCATGCGTTCATGACCTCAAGGTTAGATTATTGTAATGCTTTATTGGGTGGTTGTTCTGCACGCTTAATAAACAAACTCCAGCTGGTCCAAAATGCAGCAGCTAGAGTTCTTACTAGAACCAGGAAGTATGACCATATTAGCCCGGTTCTGTCAGCACTGCACTGGTTACCTATTAAACATCGTATAGATTTAAAAATCCTGCTAATTACTTATAAAGCCCTGAATGGTTTAGCTCAGTACCTGAGCGAGCTCTTATTGCATTACAGTCCTCCACAGCTGCTTTGACAATCTGTATTGTTAAAAGCGCTATATAAATAAAAGTGACTCACTGACTGACTGACTTACTGACTTAATTGTTTTACCACTGTGTCTGAGGTGATGAAAGTTAGAATTGAATGTTGCCCCGCTATAGCAATCTTTGGGGTATCAAAGATTTGGTCTCAGTTTAATTCTAAACAATTGGATATTTTATCTTTTACCTCCTTATTAGCTAGACACTGTATTTTGCTACATTGGAAATCTAACAAGCCTCCAAACATCTCTCAATGGCTAGTGGATACCATGTTTTTTCAGAAATTGGAAAAAATTAGATGTTCTGAGAAAAGTAATTATTTTAGTAAATGGAATCATTTTATAGTTTACTTAAGTCTTCTGTTTAATATGATTATGTTTATATAATTTATGTATATTTTATTTATTTCATGTATTTATTTATTTTGCTTTGTCTTTTTTTCTTTACTTTTTCTTTATTAGTGGTTGTATATTATCTTACACAAAAAAGGAGTGATAATATTGTGTAATAATTAGTTTTCTTGTAATATTTGTTCTAATAAGTTTCAACAAAGTGTTTGTTTGTTTGTTTGTTTGTTTGTTTTTTTGCTGTTTTGCTACATGGCAACTGAATTGCAGTAATTTTCCGAAACTCATCTATACAATCTCAGAAAAAAACAAGAACAAAATCCGTATTCTTTTTTAAAAAAGTATATATTTGTACCTTTTCTTACCCCTACAAGTTCATACTGCTACCTTAATGATACATATTTGTATATGAGAAAGTGTTACAAAATTTCAAGAAAAAAGAAATAGTCTAACTAGCGTGTGGGTCACACCGACCCGAAACACATTAGGAGGTTAAGAATGTGTGGAAATACGGCAGAAACTTTAGTGTCGGTCATAAAGCTGCTCTCTGTCCACAGGAGCTCCTCCAGGCATCAGACGCATCTGAACTCATGTTCACTCCACTCGTATCGGGCCCTTATCAACACACGAGCAGCGGCCACGTCTCCTTTCCCACAGAGCGCTGGACTTATAGGGTGATGTTGCCATGCTGTAGAGCGGCGGCGATTGGTGTTCCTACAGGACGCTCCTCGCCGTTCCCGTGTTTACCTTACCTGTTTATCTGCAGGAACCTTCACCTAAAGCATGTGTCAACACAGATCAAGTGCTCTGGTGACCATTAACTCACATGTGCGGCAGCGCACGTGTCATCTGTCACCAACCGCACCTGCTTCACCGCGGACACAACCAAGGCCAGACGGAGGAACTGTGGAAGAACTGGACACTGTGGACACGTCCTGTTCAACGTCTGCTTCCATAAACAAATTCACAGAGAACATCCCAGAAGACAAGGGCTGAGCTCACAGCACTGGACTGACAGACCTTTCTTCTTATTTGTCAAGGTAAAGTCAATAAAAGACGCCCAAGCAGAGTTTCTACAGGAACGACAACAATCAGCCTCACACACAAACACACGTGTGCACGAACACACATGCACAGCACACACACACACACACGTGCGCGTGAACACACATGCACAGCACACACACAAACACACACACACATACACGCGCACACGAACACACATGCACAGCACACACACTCTCTCACTGACACACACACACACACACACGAACTCACACTCACACACACTCACACACACTGTCACACTCTCACTCTCACACACTCTCACACACGCGCACACAGCTGACAAATATGCATCACATTAAGTTTATTAGTTTATGTTAAAACTGTGTAATCCAAATTCATTGAAACTTTATGTGACCATTTTATATGAAATAGATACTACTGCTAAAATACTGTAGCACACTCTGATTGGGTTATGAAAAGAGTGTAGTACTAGACAAAACTAGTTAGTTAGACGATTAGTTGGTTGTGTTTCTCCTGCTGTGTGGGTTTGTGTGTCAAAAGTTATATTTTTGGCAACTGTAAAGGCCCTTTGACACAAAAAGTGAAATTAATGAGCCTCAATCTGAAGGAAGTGTCTCTGCATCTCAATCCTGATTTCTCTCAACACGGGACAGGAGAGATATCAGTCAATAACAAAAGTAACTTGTGTTACTTATTTGAAAAAGTAACTCCGATATTTCGCTGTAAATTTAAAAGTAATGCGTTACTGTACTAGTTACTTGAAAAGAGTAATCTGATTACGTAACTCGTGTTACTTGTACAAAACTAGTTAGTTAGACGATTAGTTGGTTGTGTTTCTCCTGCTGTGTGGGTTTGTGTGTCTCATACTGTCAGATATCGTGTGCCATTAATGAGGTGCGTTGAAGCTTTTCTAGAGAAAGTGCTCTGGAAGCATTCAGTCACTCAGACGTGTTTGACCGAGCCGATATCAGTCTGCTGACGCTGGGAAACATTTCCTTTGGCAGTTCTTCACTTCTCTGAATGACTGGAGATCGATGGGTCCAGCGACAGCGCAGTGTCCGGGGCTGCTCTTATCTCAGCAACAGGACTGCACTGATAACAGCAGCTCATCTCATACGAACAAGCCATGTCAAACCCCTTTCTCTGCTCATGAACGCTGGATTGAGAAGAACAGTCACTTATAATGAACATGACAACTAACTAATAACTATACCAGTTAACACGTCTAACTTCCACATCTGCATCCCAATGGCAAAATCAGACGAAAGCTCAGTCTGAAAGATAATCGGCTTTTGCTTCCAAAAAAAAAATAAACTTGATATATTTGACACCATCAAAAAATGATGAAAACAGGGCTTCTCACTGAAAACGGACAATAGACCTAAAAGGCAAGCACTTTCATTCCTCTGTCATACTCAAAAGCAGCGTTGGGGGAATTTACTTTTTACAGTAATGAATTACAATACTGCGTTACTCCATAAAGTAACTGATTGCATTACTTAGTTACTTTTTATGGAAAGTAGGGATGCACGATATATCGTGTCTCTGCATCTCAATCCTGATTTCTCTCAACACGGGACAGGAGAGATATCAGTCAATAACAAAAGTAACTTGTGTTACTTATTTGAAAAAGTAACTCCGATATTTCGCTGTAAATTTAAAAGTAATGCGTTACTGTACTAGTTACTTGAAAAGAGTAATCTGATTACGTAACTCGTGTTACTTGTAATGCGTTACCCCCAGCGCTGCTCAAAAGACTTTTAGAAGTTTGTTTATTCCAGGTTGAAGTGATCATCAATGTTAAAATCTGAGCTGATGTCTACGATTTGTTGCAATTATTATAATGATGCAAGCTCTGATTATGATTCTACATCCTGCAGTTACTGTATAATTCAATGTGTCTGAGACAGGAACGAGGTAAACGGAGAAACCAGACACACCGTCACATGACACACGTCTAACATCATTACTCGCGTCATCTGCAGGTTAAGTCCCAGCAGAAAATCTCATTTCCCACTCGAACCGTATTGTGGGATGTTTGTGAGCGTTAAGATACAGTCAGATCACACCAGCAAGAAAGATTCGCCAAGACAAGCAGTCATGCTCGCTCGGCTCACACAGGCCTCATGGACTTACAGGAGTTTCAAGACAGATCTGAAGGACTTTAAATGAATGTATGGCTTGCTAGACGGTTGCTAAGGCGCTCCGAGTGGTTGCTAAGGTGGCTAGAGTGTCTTGTGTACGTTTTGTTTGAACTGTTTAACATGAGACTCTGAAGATCAGACAAGTCAAAGTCAAACTTATTTGTACAGCGCTTTTTTTACAAAACACATTGTTGCAAAGCAGTTTTACAGAAAATCACGATGTTAATGTTTGTATTATTTTCATGCCTCATAGTCACATTCAGCAGATTAGTGCTGGACGGTGATATAGTGTACTTTTTTGCAACAATATAACAAGTTAAGATTTGCTGTGTAGTATGTATACTATTAGTCAAACGTTTTTCAACAGTAAGATTGTTAAGGTGTTTTAAAGAATTCACATTATAAATGTCTTTATCATCACTTTTGATCAATATAAAGCATACTTGCTAAATAAGAATATTAATTTCTACAATTTTTTCCCCAAAAATAAAATTATACTGACTCCAAGCTTCTGAATGGTAGAGTGTATAATGTTACAAAAACTTTTTATTTCAGATAAATGCTGATCTTTGT
>NW_015544231.1:743218-761180 GCF_001515605.1 Sinocyclocheilus anshuiensis | reverse complement strand
GTTGAAAACAGCTGAGTAGAATTTTTTCAGGTTTCTTTGATGAATAGAAAGTTCAGAAGAACAGCATTTATCAGAAATATAAATCTTTTCTAACATTATAAATGTCTTTATCATCACTTTTGATCAATATAAAGCATACTTGCTAAATAAGAATATTAATTTCTACAATTTTTTCCCCAAAAATAAAATTATACTGACTCCAAGCTTCTGAATGGTAGAGTGTATAATGTTACAAAAACTTTTTATTTCAGATAAATGCTGATCTTTGGATCTTTCTATTCATCAAAGAATCCTGAAAAAGATGTACTCAACTGTTTTAAATATTATTAATAATAATAATAATAATAAATGTTTCTTGGGCAAAAATATTATACTGATTTCTGAAGATCATGTGACACTGAAGACTGGAGTAATGATGCTGAAAATACAGCTGCGCATCACAGAAATACATTACAGTTTAACACATCCACATAGAAAGAAGTTATTTTAATAGTAAAAATATTTCACAATATTACTGCTTTTGCTGTATTTTGGATGAAATAAATGCAGGCTTGGTGAGCAGAAGAGACTTCTTTAAAAACATTAACAGTCCTACTGTTCAAAAACGTTTGACTGGTCGTGTAAGTGGATAAAGCTGGATACTGGGATATCAAATGTGCCAGCAGCTGCTTCTGCTCTTGACGGAGTGAGGAGACGACTGACCTCTGACCTCCGTGTTGATGTGCGCACAGACAGCTGGACATGACGCAATCCTCACCAGCGCTACGCAGGGCACGTTTAATGAATGAACACACTGGTTTGACTGACTGCACTGTTCAAGTCAGATCGAGTCTGTGAAGGCAGATGACAACGGCAGGAGCGTTTCACAGCTAGACTTGCTCTACTGTTGTGTTAATGACTTTGAGCACAACACGCTTCATTACAATCCCAATCTCCTCACACGCCTCTGCTGGTTTCTGCAGATCTTCTACAGATCTTCTACAGAGCTTCAGGACTTCTTAAAAACCAAGTCATGAAGACGGAAGGAATAAATTAAAAAATATAATCAAGCTGAATTTGTTCTGACACAGTTTAACTCTGAGTTCTTGTCATATTTTATTACCATTTTCTAAACTATAGCGAATAAACTGTGATAATGTGAGAAATGTTGAAGGTGTCTGAATAAATTTTGGCTTGACTGTATCTGTTTGATAAATGAAGTTAGCCAACTAACATTATACATACTCTTTTGGTTTCTGTACCCAATATTTTAAAAATGTACAAATTAGGGGAGCGCTGATCCGATATTCAGTATTGGTATCGCTCCGATACTGCCACTTTCTGCTGGATCAGGGTATCGGTCAGACAAGACTGATCCAAATCCGATATAGTGCGTATACTATTCTGTGTTTTTGTTAAGCCCCACGAAAGGCACAAAACATTATAAAGCACCATAAAGTTTCCATGCACTATATTTCAAGTGTTCTGAAGCTGTTCCATACTTTAATGTGAGGTACAGATTAATATTTAAGTCCTTAAATTCAAGTTCACGTAAACTCTTCTCCGCTGCGGCTGTCAGTCATCCTCCATTCAGCATTCAAGCTGCGCATCGCGTTCAGTTACTACAGTCAACACGACGAAACTCTCTGTAGGATGATACAATGTTCCTATTATTATACTTGATCTGCAGATAAAGATCAATGGTTTTGCATATAAGGATTTTATCTTGCTGGAGTTTAGTGCTAATTCTAAATCATGTTACTTTCTACCGGGTGTCTGTTAGAGTTAACTACACTGGCGTACAGAGCACTATGAATAGTTCTTCACGCACACAGTAACTAAAATTTAAAACTGTTAAAAGAAAAGGCTCAATAAACTATCGCACAGATATAATAAACTACGCATCAAAACCCTCTTCGCTTTGTGCTTTGAGCTTCTCTATGCGTAGTGCTGTGACTCCGTGTTGCTTCTAGCGCATCATTCTGTGCACGGGATGCACATAAGCACTTGGTGCCGCTCCGTATTGGAGCCTTTCATGTTATAATAGGCTAATTTTGTGCAATGAAAGATTGTTAATAGCCTTTCTTGGCTATTAACTATTTATTGGTTCCTGTGTCTCAATAACCAGACACAGGAACAGTTTCTTCCCTCAGGCCATCCATCTCATGAACACTTAACAATAACTGTGGAACACACACTATTTATTCACTCATACACTTATTTATCTAACACTCATACTCAGTCTACACCTCAAATTTGCACATAATATACAGTACCTGTACATACAAAAACTGTCTTTTGTAATATACCTGCACATACAACTGTCAATTTATATATTTTTATTCCTTATTTACTTGTTCTATTTTTTATTATCTGTGTTTTTTGTTCTGTCTCTGTCATTCTGTTGCACTGTGGAAGCTTCTGTCACGAAAACAAATTCCTCGTATGTGTAAACATACCTGGCAATAAAGCTCATTCTGATTCTGATTCTGATTCTTGTTCTGTCTTATCTATCATATGTTGATGCCTCATTACTGTGCTATAAATGTAAAAGAAATGTATTTAATTTATTGCATATATTTATATATAATTATATTTACTTTTTCATGAATGTATATTACAATACAAAGAGCAATGTGTAACATTTTACCAGATTACACCAATTTACTTAAATTTTTTCCCCCACTAAATAATGTTTTTCTCTAAATGTTTAGATTTTATAAAATTATTGTGAACTCATCATTTTTGTAGATTAACTTTTGCTGCTGAATTATCCATTAACCTAGTTTATAATAGTATTTTTCTCATAGATTATGATTATATATTTTTTTAATTTGTTTTTTTTTTATAATGAAGTTGTCTATATTTAGTAGATTGTGTGTAACACAAAAGAGTGATGATCAGGTCAACACATAATCGAAATATAGAAATTAAAAAAATAATACAGAAATATTAAGTATAGAAAAAAAACTAAACTGTGCTTGTATCGGATCGGTATCGGTATTGTCCGATACTAAGAACTTTTGGTATCGGATCGGCATCAGTTCTGAAAAAGTGGTATCGTGCCACCCCTAGTACAAATGCAATAAAAATATTGCAAGTATCGGCAAGTACCAAAAATAAAAGTATCGGTATCGGGCGAGTACTGGAAAAAGTGGTATCGGTGCATCCCTAGATCAAAGTGAAGTGAGTTTATGCTTAAAGCAAGAATAAATATCTGGCAATGAAAAAATCAGCTTCACTGAAAGGAAAACACATTTTCATACCCAATTTCAAATATTAGTTCTTGTTTAAAGCATCAACTCGCTTTATTTGGTTCAATTTACGAAACAAGACTTCATATGTTAATTTTGCATCTCAAATAAATGTACCTTGATTTAAGAACATTTGCATATTTATATGAAAAAATATAGAGGAAGGTTTTTTTTTTTTTTGCAATACATGTAACATTTAATGAATTCAAGACTTTCTGCTCAGAGTTTCTAAGGCTTTAATTTGTCTTTCTGATACAGTTTTAAGAGCTGAAGAAACCCTGGCATGTGAGAGAGCTGTATGACGTCTCTGCAGCAGCATCAGATCTTCATCACTGGTTTGGGCCTTCTGCTAACTATCACCCCACCGACAGCATCACAGACGCTTCTAGACTTTCCTGCAGTCATGTGAAGTGAGAGTATATTCACTTTAATGAGTAAACGAGTGATCTACAGGGTAAACGAATCATTGACAGAAACACTGGCGTGACGTGACTGAGAAGGAAACACACGCTCCTCGTAGTCTTCTAGTGTGATCTGTCAAACAGCTTTGATCGTTTGGGATGTAAAAATCTCATTTCACTGCATTCACCTCAGTAACAATAACTCAACAATTACAACATGTCGGCTCATAAATGCATACAGCTCTGCTCCTCTCTTGGTATAACTACACTGTCATGGAACATGAACATGGGGCTAGTTGTCACACAGTGAAGTTGTTAAAGTTTCTCTGGCAGTGCTTGGCCAAAACTGTCTAAAATGGGACTGAGTCTGTCCTCTAAACTAGAATTGCATCATCATCTCTGGTTTTCAAAGTTTGATACAGCAACTGACATACACATATGAACTGAATGCTTGAAGTGTTTTCTAAGTACAATGTCAAGTCAAAGCAAGAGTTCTTATGCAGGTTTTATTTCTGCTGGCCAAAACAATGATTGAACATCTTTTATATTATCATAATACCATCCACGGGTTGTTTTGTGCTTCACAGAGCTTGAGCTGAAAAGCCTCTAATAGATCCCCATGTTGTCACAACACGCGTTAATATTTTCCTGGTCTAGGTTTTCTTGTAGGTTTGTGCCTATATGTGTCCCTGCAGCACAAAAGCAGTCTTAAGTCGCTGGGGTATATTTGTAGCAATAGCCAACAATACATTGTATGGGTCAAAATTATCAACTTTTCTTTTATGCCAAAAATCATTAGGATATTAAGTAAAGATCATGTTCCATGAAGATATTTTGTAAATTTCCTACCGTAAATATATCAAAACTAAATTTTTGATTAGTAATATGCATTGCTAAGAACTTCATTTGGACAACTTTAAAGAAGATTTTCTCAATATTTAGATTTTTTTGCACCCTCAGATTCCAGATTTTCAAATAGTTGTATCTCAGCCAAATATTGTCCTATCCTAACAAACCATACATCAATTTAAAAAAATTGACCCTTATGACTGGTTTTGTGCTCCAGGGTCACATATAGGATCTGAACTGACTTTCGAAAATAAATCTACCCTGAAAAACATGCACTAAATACAATGCGATTTCCTGCCACTAAAGCACCGTACTTTCTGCATGACTTTGTTTCGAAAGCAGGCGAAGCGGTGTAATGCATCACTTCGCAGCTCACACACACACACACACACACACACACGTGGATCGCTCGCTCTCCTGCGTTATTACCTGTTTTGAAGCGGAGATCTTCGTCGGTCTCGGAGCCGAACTCCTTCAGCAGAGACACGAACAGGATACCGAACGCGTTCTGGATACCGAACACCGATCCGTTGCACCACATCGAGGCCAGCATCACCACCCAGCCCCAGCCGCCCTCCGGGGGGTCCAGCTGCCGCGGCGCGTCCGCTGCGCAGTCGCCGTTCTCCCGCTTCGCCTCTGGCTCCTCCGCGGCGCCTGGAGCGGGGTCTGACGCAGTCTCCGTCATGCTGGTCCGGTGTGGATGCGGAGAGAGAGAGAGAGCTGAGAGACCCGCTGATGATCTTACACTATAGAGTTACTCACTCACTCACTCACTGACTAACTGACTGAATGCTGCTGTTGCAATAAGCTATAAATACAGATGGGGCTGCAGAGGCGGGGCTACAGTCTCCTGCTGGAGATCCTCTGCCGCTGACACGCCGCACTCATGCTGTGATTCACACTGAATAAAATACATGAGCATCAGCTCCAGCGCAACAATACCAGTGCATCTGCAGACGCACAGACTGAATGACTCCCGCAGCTGGACTGCATCAGCCTACGTCACTGCCAGACACACACACACACACACTCAGGGCCGTCCTTAGATGACGCGGCCCGGTGCAAGGTAGGGTGGGTCCGGACCCCCCTGGCTCCGTTCATGATTGCGTTCTGGGTAGGCAATCCGTGTGCCATCGTGTACTTTTGCTCCCCTTTATTCCGTTCCCGATCCAGGGGGGTGGGGGTGGGGGTCAGTTCGCCACGGGGCCCCAGTTGCACCCCCTAAGGATGGCTCTGTACACACTACACACTACCACACACTACACACTTACTCTCACACACTACACACTCACACACACACACTGACATGCTACAAATGCCAGGAAAATGAGCTCTGACTAGTTGTTAAAATAACAAAACGTCTCCGGTTACCATCATAACCTCGGATCCCTGAGAGCGGGAACGAGACGTCACAGAGGTTTTCTCCGCTTATGGGAACTCCTTCCCTTCCAACTTCTCCTGAAGTCCTATTGGCTCACACCAGTCCAATTGACTGGCCAATTGTCGTGAAGTATGCAAATCGCATGCAAATCCTCAAAGCCCTGACGGGGCACACCGAATCTGAGCGTCAGCATCACGCGAGGTCGATGCAGTCTTGAGAGATAGCTCCTTTATAGCAATGGATGCCAAAGGCTCGAATTGTGGCTGTGAAAGAGCTCTTAACAACACCACCTCTAGGTCCCAGGGAGGGACTGAAGGCGGACGCAGGGGGTGCAATCTCCTCGCCCTCTTAAAACTCACCACCAGCACGTGCCTACCGATCGATTGCCCGCCCAGCGAAACGAAACGAGGCAATAGCGGCCACATAGACTTTCAGTGTTGATGCCGGACATCCATTATCCAGCCTGTACTGAAGAAAATGCAGAACATCCAACACGGAGCAAGCCGCCGGGTTAATGTGAACATCACAGCACCACAAACACTCCCCATTTTAGAGCATACAAACGCCTCATGGAGGGCGCCCGTGCCGCCGAGAGTATGTGAAGCACACGAGAATGCAGGGCGAGCAGCTCCTCTGATATCCCTTAAGCAGCCACACATGAAGGCTCCATATCTCTGGGTTCGGGTGCCACACCGAGCCACTCGTTTGAGACAGCAGATCCTACCTGATGGGGAACGGCCAGGGCGGTGCCACCAGCAGCTCTGTCAGGTCCGGGAACCAAGGCTGGTTCGGCCAGTTCAGGTCGACGAGTATCCGAAGCCCCCTCCTCCCTGATTTTGCATAACACCAGTGGCAATGTCTTGATCGGAGGAAACGCATACTGCCTGGCTGCTGGCCAGCACGATGTCACAGCATCTCCTTCCAGCGGGGAGTGAGACAGAGAGAAGAACAGCGGGCAATGCGCATTCTCGCTCGTCACAAACAAGTCCACCTCCACTGTTCAAAGCAGCCCCAAAGTATCTGAACAACCTCCACTCTCCTTGATACATCCCCTTCCTCGAAAGCATGTCCGCCTCGCGGTTCAGGAGACCGGGGATGTGCGCTGCTCTGATGGAGAGAAAGTGACGGTCCGCCCATAACAGGAGATTCGCTGCCTGCTTGTACAACACCATGGAGCACACACCCCCTTGGTGATTTATGTACAAAACCACAGACATGTTGTTGGTGCGAATCAGTACCAGGCCGCTGTTATAGCTGCGGCCGAAAATCCTTTAGAGCTAAGAACACTGCTTCCAGCTCCAAGTGGTTTATGTGTCACTGGCTCTGAGGTTCTGACCACAGCCCCGAAGCCGGCATGCCTTCGCACACTGCAGTCGATGCATCCGTCATGACCACAACGGGCGACATCACCAAGCCCAGGGGAACCCCCCGGCTAAAGAAATCCGGGTTGCGCCATGGCCTCAGAGCTTCGACCGCGATGCGCAAACGGCCCGAAGTCCATGCCCTCCATGGGACCCGAGATTTCAGCCATAACTGCAGCGGGCGCATGTGTAGTAAACCCAGATGATATACCACTGCTGCTGCTGCCATGAGTCCCAGCAGCCTCTGAAATTCCTTCAAGTGAACAGAGCTGCCCAGCCTGAAATAGCGCATTGAAGAGGCGGGCGCGCATCTCCACCGAGTTGAAACACACTCCCAAATATGTAATGGACTGACTCGGGGCAAGAATGCTCTTCTGCATGTTGACACACAGCCCTAGGGACTCCAAGTGACAAAACAGTGTGTCTATAAGGCTGACTAGCGTGTCCCATTAATGCGCTAAAATCAGCCAATCATCCGGATAGAGAATACGCATCCCGCTCGCTCTGAGGGGCGCGAGAGCTGCATCCATGCACTTCGAGAAAGTGCGTAGAGCTAAAGCCAGCCCAAACGGGAGAACAGAGTACTGGTACGCTGTGCCCTTGAAAGCAAACCTCAGAAAGCCTCTGTGATGCGGAGCTATTTGAATGTGAAAGCTCAGCAGTCACGTAGCTACCGGTCAGTCAGGCCCACCCAAGTCAGTTGCTTCAGAAGATAGCCTAATCATTGTGAATTCTGTTGCAATAATAACAATACTTTACCTATAAAAATAAATTGTGTTGTTGCTTTTTCTTGTTTGCCATATAATGCTGAAGATAAGTTTGCGAACAGCCCCTTAGCTACAGCAGAGATCGCTGCCCCCCCCCCTGTCAGTCAGGCCCACCCAGTCAGTTGCTTCACAAGGTAGCCTAATCATTGTGAATTCTGTTGCAATAATAACAATACTTTACCTATAAAAATAAATTGTGTTGTTGCTTTTTCTTGTTTGCCATATAATGCTGAAGATAAGTTTGCGAACAGCCCCTTAGCTACAGTAGAGATCGCTGGATGCCGTTACATATGCCTTTGTCCATATTAGGGTTTTCCTGGCACGTCACGTTACTTCTATGAGTCCGTTTTGAGCTTTCTGCGCGAGAGCGCCCTCTGGCTTCGAGTATGAATGAAACGTCCCCGCATATTCCACACTCAAGGAGCTGAACACCTCTGCTAGTGCTAACGTTAATTCACATATTTCGCCATCACGAGCAGCGCTCCATTCTCTAAAGGCTACCTCCCCTACACGCCAGTGTACAGGTACAAAAATCTACATTTTCCTATCGTTAGTTGCCTAGTGACTGTTGTTTATTTCATGTGGTTTATGTGGCTGCTGAGCCAGACTATGACCAAACATGGGTTTTACATACTGTCCATTACTACTGTCCTGCTGATTTGATGATGGTGCGTCTGTCAGATGCACGTGTGTGTGGTGTGGCCGCCGTGCTCATGCTGTTCTTATCGTTATTTTTTTAACACATGCTCTGATTAAACGGTGATGTAAATTCAAGCAGGTGTAACTGTTAGTTGTGTTGGCCTATTTTCATAACAGATGTATTTTAGGCTAGGCCGACCCAATTTTCTCTGGGCCCACCCACATTGTAATTCCTGGCTACGCTAGTGGTGCTCAGGAACTGACATAGTGGCTTTAGCGGCTTGGTCGTTGGATGCGCTGGCGAGTGCTGCGTGGCTATAACTTGTGTGGGTGGTGGCTCTGCGGCGGGGCGAGCGGTGCCGCATTGACTGAGGAGGGAAAAGCTCTTTTTGTGCGAATGTATGTATTTTTATAAAACACGTGCTCATCAAACACAAATTTGAACAATTCTGAGGCGCTTGGTGGATGGGCCGCTCTCGCACTCTTCCCCCTCTCCGGGCTGTTAGGACGACGGCTTGGCAGCTGACAGCGGGCGGGAGTCGTGGTGTAGTCTCCTCTGCTGGCCGTGGCACCTCCTCCCCCCCACACCCCACACCTTCCTCCACACATCCAGCTCCTGGCGAGGGGCAGTATTTTATACTACCTCTAGAGCTTGTCAGTATTTGCATGCGATTTGCATAATTTGCAACAATTGGCCAGTCAATTAAACTGCCATGAGCCAATAGGACTTCAGGAAAAGTTGGAAGGGAAGGAGTTCCCATAAACAGAAAAAAGCTCTGCGATGTTGAGTGAAGCTCGAGAGGGAACCGCTGGCCTTCAAAGTGTTAGGAATTAAATGGCACGTACCTGACAGATCATACTGGGTTTGGCTGCTTATCATGGTCCAGAAATCTTCTGCTGCTAGATGCCGTAACTTCATCCTAAACGCGTCTTTCTGGCCGTTTCTATCACTTACCTTGGCTGCGTTTCCAAAAAGCATCGTAAGCTTGAGACTGCCAGTATATTCATTTATTAAAGGAGTAGTTCACACAAAAATAAAAAAGAAACACACCCTCAAGCCATCCCAGATGTAGATGAGTTTGTTTCTTTATCAGATTTAATAAATGAATATACTGGCAGTCTCAAGCTTACGATGCTTTTGATATTTGGTTATTTATTTTATTTTTCTATGGTCTCTCAATGTGTTTTAATTGTATTTTATGTCTTGTATGACTTTTAATTTTCTGTACAGCACTTTGGTCCACTTCGGTGTTTTTAAAGTGCTTTATAAATAAAGTTTGATTGATTGATTGAGATTTGGAGAAATGTATCATTCCATCACTTCCTCACCATTGAATCCTCTGCAGTGAATGGGTGCCGTCAGAATGAGTCAAACAGCTGATAAAAACATCAATAATCCACAAGTAATCCACAGCACTCCAGTCCATCAGTTAACATCTGGAGAAGACAAAAGCTGAAACAAATCCAGCATTAAGACGTTTTTAACTAAAATATGAGTCCATAATCCATAATAACGCTTCCTCCAGTGAAAAGGTGTTCTGGTCTGAATCAGGAGAGAAATCTGCACAGATCAAGCACCGTTTACAAGCCAAAACAGCTCTAAACAAATATGTGGCTGCGATGTGAGAGACAACAGGAGATGCACTTTTTCACTGGAGGAAGCATTATTATGGACTTGAAAGATAAAATGTCTTAAAGTATTTGTTACAAACATGATGTTGGTTTTCACCGCAAAATTCTTGTCCTGTTCTGCCACACTACTTACATGGCATATATACTATAGGTTTTTAAATTCCTGGATGATTCAGTGCTTTGAAAGTGAAAGTGCTTTGCCACTGGCATAACAATGTCATGTGCAGAAACAATCAATTTAAAGATGTGTGTGTGTAAGAATTAATGATTAAAAATAAAGATTAAGAATAAAAACAAAATCCACATTACGTCGTTGAAGCGCGTCCTAGATAAACACTGTAAATCCCCACCTATTAGCTAACAATCAGACTTTTGTTTGCATAAACACTAAAACAATATCATTACCAATGATGTCCGGATTTTAAATGACAACATGACTGACAACAGTTTATCTAATAACGTACGAAATGTTCAAATAAACCTTTGAAAAGGTTACATAAAATGGTAAACCTCACATTTCAGCCTTAAAATAAAGAAAAGGGTTAAGTCAAAATGATTAATGATTAACTGATTAATAAATGATTAATAATTAAATTAACAATTAATGATTACAAGTTAATAACTGATTAATAAATGATTATATGTATTTTATCTGCTCCAAAAATAAATATAGATACCTCATCCGAATTGTTTAAATGTATAGAATCCACATAAGCTTGTTTTTCATCAATCGGTCAAAATTTACAGCAGGGCATGCAAATTCTGACCATTTTTTGGCCAGACAGAAACAGCTGCACACAGGCTGAATGTGAATGTAAGTCTCTGTAAATCCATTCTCTGACAGCAGGTGGCGCTGATGGAGCAGCAGAATTACAGCTGTTTCTCATAACCTCCGTGCTCAAAGCAGTATTGCGATTAAAAACACTACTTTATTAGGTATTACATGGGAAGGTGAAAACAAAATGCCATCGAATCTTCTCTGAAGAGAGTCAGAACCTTCAGAAGTACATTCATATGATTATTTCATTCATATATTCATTTGTATAATTCCCTTAGCACTCTTTTAAAACCTCGCAGTTTTCCGCCATGTTTTCACACAAAAACGAAACTACTCTGCTGCTGTGCGCACATGAGACTGTTACTGAAAACTGTGCTTTATGCTGTACAGTATTTATTTATCCTGATTTGTTCAAATCGTGGTAAATCGAATACGGTTTTAATGACAATTAAAATATGAAACAGTAATATAAACATGTATAGTTATAGGCCTTCTGCATGTTAACAGCTCATGCTGCAATTTTTTGTAAAATATATTATTAATAATAATTATCAATCATTATTGTTTGTTTAATGTTTTAGTAATAACAATAATCATAATTATTAGTAGTCATATTGATAACATATATAAAAACAACATTTTTGGCCAAATTGTGCAGCCCTACAAACAGGAACAACAAAAACTTGGTATTCTTTTTCATTTTTGGCAAATAACGAAAAAGTGTATCTTGTTACGGAATTCACTGGATATTGCCTCTCAGAATAGTCTCTCATAACATCATGAAGTCTCGTTACACATCAATGCTATTTTTTTTAATTAATTTGAAATGAAAGAATGATAGAGAGCATGGATTCTAATTTAAATGCTTCTGATTGGCCACTTTCTTCAAGAAATCAACAGATATTGTCTGTGATTGGTTACTTTCCTTAACACTGCAAAAACATGTTGTAAAGAGAAACCTTTGGTGCTCCACAGAGCGCAAACACAAATACGCAATGGAGTGTTTTCCAAATCTGATTCGCCAGTATGCTATTATTACAGCTTCAACTGGGTGTTCTTAGCAAGCACTAGCACTGGGCATGAATAATTATCTATCCCTCACCCTCCCTGACAAAAACTTTCCAAATTCGGATTTAACCCACTGTAATATTCAAGTAAGCACTGAATATTTGCGACACTAATTTACGGTTCCTATGGCAAAAGATTGGCAGGGATTGGCCAGTGATTGGTAACATTGATTAAAGCTGTAAGTTTTGTTCGGTACTCACTGTTCGTCTCCTTATTTCAGACTGCACGCCCAAGAATAAGACATGGTGTCAGAAGAAAAGTAACTAAAGGAGTACCATCGCCGCACATGACCTGGGAATTGTCTAACTTACCGGATGCATGGCGTTAGTTCAGACAGCATGCAGAGCTCATGTTCACGGGTCTATTGAAGAAAAAGAAAAGATGAAAAGTGCAGTTATTTGCTCCTGTGGATAGGAGAAAAAGGAAGAGATCTCTCTAACACCTGGGCGCTGATGACAGATAAAGCAAAGGTACGACTGCAAACATAAGTTTTGTTCGGTACTCACTGTTCGTCTCCTTATTTCAGACTGCACGCCCAAGAATAAGACATGGTGTCAGAAGAAAAGTAACTAAAGGAGTACCATCGCCGCACATGACCTGGGAATTGTCTAACTTACCGGATGCATGGCGTTAGTTCAGACAGCATGCAGAGCTCATGTTCACGGGTCTATTGAAGAAAAAGAAAAGATGAAAAGTGCAGTTATTTGCTTCTGTGGATAGGAGAAAAAGGAAGAGATCTCTCTAACACCTGGGCGCTGATGACAGATAAAGCAAAGGTACTACTGCAAACATACTACGACAAGTATGAAGCATATGTGATGCCCAAAACTAACAATTTTCGCCAGATATACATTTAATGAGCAAGTACAAGGAGCCAACGAACGTTTTGAGCAATTTGTGCCTGAACTAAGACTACTAGTGAAAGGAAATGGTTAGAGATTGCATTGTGTTTGGCATTCACTCTCCACGAGTGCGGGAGAAGCTGCTGAGCATCGGCTCTGAGTAAACCCCAGACACGGACACGGATATAGCCAGAGGCAGTGGGCAAAGAGGCTTCTCATGATGAGGAAGACCAACCTGCAGAGTTTTTCCTGGATTCAGTCTTGCAAAAAGCCATGTGACACCGAACAAGCATTTGCATATATACTGCTGGGAAAAGAGAACCTGGAAGTTAGTTTCAAGATGGACACCGGAGCACAGGTAAATGTCATTCCACTGCACACATTTAATAGACTAAAAGCTCAGTGCAAACTCACACCAACTAGGCACAGCCTCACTGGATATAGTGGTCAAATGCATGCAGTAAAAGGGATATGTGCGTTACCCTGCAGATACACGGACAAAGAAACACTGATAAGCATTTACATAGTCAACACACAAGCACCGCCTGTGTGAGGTCTATAAGCATGCATGGAACTGGACTTAATCAAGCTAGTACTCTCAGTAAATGCACTTAAAGAGGACAAGTCCATCCTGGAGGAATATGCTAATGTATTCGATGGCATCGGATTATTTCCAGGGGAGTGCACAATCCATCTAAAACCCGATGCCTTCCAGTTGTTTATTCTCCACGAAGGGTACCTCTGGCTCTACGTGGCAGACTTAAAGAAGAGCTGCAAAATATGGAGAAACAAAGAGTCATAGCAATGGTAACAGAGCTCACTGACTGGGTAAACACACTTGCAGTCGTGGAAAACTGAGAACCCGGAAACTCAGAATATGCTTGAATCCGCGCGACCTCAATAAAGCAATCAAGCGTCCACACTACCCCTTACCAACAATAGAAGACATCATGCCCAAGCTAACGGGTGCCAAGTACTTCAGTGTTTTAGATTGCCCATTCAGGGTACTGGGCAATAAACTAACAGAGGAATTGTCCAAGCTGACGACATTTAACACTATATTTGGACTATACAGATTACGGCGTCTTCCATTTGGCATCATTTCAGCTCAGGATGAATTTCAACGCAAAATCGACGAGACATACAAAGGTCTAAATGGTGTTGTTGCAATCGTCGATGGCAACGGACGAACCAAAAAGGAGCATGATGACAGCTTTCACATAAAGTGGCAAAGGTCTCATGAGAAGGGCATGAACCTCAACCTTGAGAAAAGCATCGTGAATGCCACTGAAGTTCGCTACTTCAGTCACTGCTTATGCGCTAAAGGAATCAAGCCAGACCCTGAAAAGGGTGCAGTGATCAAAAACATGGATCCACCAAAGAGCAAAGCGGAGCTCGAAACGCAAACTACCTGTCCAAGTTGAAAAATGAAAGACCTCGTAACTAAGGAATCTGGACCAGTACTTGCATACTATGACCCACAGAAAGAACTGCACAATACGGCCTCGGTGCAGTCCTGCTTCAGGACGGAAAGCCACTTAGCTATGTGACAAGGTCACTGACTGAATGTGAAGTTAGCTACGCTCAAATAGAGGAGTTCTACACGGTCTTATTCGGCTGCAAGCGCTTTTATCAGTCTGAGTATGGCCGAGAACTCAGTGTGGAGTCTGATCAAAAGCCGCTCGAATCAGTGAAGAAAAAACCTCTAGCTGCAGCTCCGCCGCGACTTCAAAGAATGATTCTGCAACTCCAGAAATATGACATTACCATCACACAGGCCAAAAGGAGATTCCTGTGGCAGACACCCTCTCTAGAAAGTCCATAGAGACAGAGCACGACAATCTCAGCGAAGAAATGGACATGCAGGTTCACATGGTATACAAAAACTTACCAGTCAGTGACACAAAGCTGCAACAGATCCGTGCCGAGACTGAATCAGCCAGCCAGCTCGTCCAGCTCAGACAGGTGGTTCTGGATGGATGGCCTGGAGAGAGGAAGAAATGCCCCGCAGACATCAGCGATTTCTGGAACCTACGAGACGAACTCTCATTGACCAAGTGTCAATGTGTATTGACTCAGTGTCTCATTGACACTAAGGAGCCCATGATTCCTCACGAAATCCCAACCAGACCAAGGCAGGTGATAGCTTTCGACCTCTTTACCTGGAACAACGAAGACTACATGGTTACAGTTGACTACTATAGCCGCTTCTTTGAACTGGACAAACTCAGCACCACCACGGCTGCCACTGTCATCAGCAAACTCAGTCATTTTCGTGAGACATGGCATCCCAGAGAAATTTGTCTCCGACAATGGTCCACAATATCGAGGCAAGGAGTTTGAAGACTTTGCAAAGACATGGGGTTTTTCGCACACCACCACTAGCCCCCATTACCCCCAGAGCAACGGTTTGGCTGAGAAGACTGTGCAGATTGCAGAATTGAGTATAGGAATACACCTGTTGACAACTTCAAGTCGCCTGCACAGCTTCTCATGAGTCGCAGACTGCTATCCATACTGCCAACAACTAACAAGTAGGATCGAGAACCAGTCTAAATTTCCAAAAAATGGGTATTCGATAAGACACGTGCATTTTGTTTCCACTTAACGATTCCTGCATTCGCATTTTAATGTGATTTTAAATTATTTCCAAACCAAAACACGTGTAACAGTATTTTTAGATGCGAGCGTTTGATGTTAAAGAGACAGCAGCCTAATAAACGCGCTGCCTGTCATTAATGTTAATCAAAGAATAAAAGAAAATCATTCACTGATCTTGACAGAATATCTTTCCTAACTTTAATGAGGATTAATCTATATTTTATTTATATAAAAAGAAAACTAAGCAGTGTTTTTACATTTTTTATTTCAATTTTTGTACCTGAAATTAGTTGTATTTTTGTGCTATCGCTAATTGCTTTGTTTGATCCTATTTTATTACTGACTGTTTACTTGTCTTTAACCATTTATTGTTAGAAATGTATATTAGTCTAGTTGTTTTGCTGTGGTATTTTTGTTAAACCCATAGGCAAGTTCCTCTTGTAGGCCGAAGTGTTCTGTGGGCTGCTGCTTTTTGCTCTCGTTATTCAGCTGCAACAGAACGCTTTGTAAAAATAAACAAGAATAAATATGTTTGACATCTAAATGTTTGAACATTATTTTTATTGCTTTTTTTCATTTTATTGGAATCCAAACTAGGATTAAGAATTGGAATCGTCAGTTTCACAGAGACATGCTCCAGAAGGGTAAAGCAGCAGCAGCATCATCAGCATCAGATAAAGTATTATGATCGCTCAGCTCGTCCACTGTCACAGCTTCACACTGGACAACTCGTTCCCATACAAGAGCATGCTGTTGTTGCTAAACCTGCCAATACAGAAAGATCCTATCATGCTCACACTTCAGACTGTCAGGTGTATCGCAGAAACCATCGTCACCTTCTCAGCACAAAAGAGGAGCCTGTGGAAAATACCTGCATTTCTGCAAACACTGAGGAAGAGCAAAACAGCAATGCCTCGTCGATGCTACAGGTACAGGCTGAAGTACCAGCACAGCATTCAAAAGACAGACAGATCCAGCCCATACAATACATACCAGATCATGTCGAGTGTGCGATCAAGAGCAATTCTTGATTTGTGATTTGCAAGTCATCTGGGGTGAAGGCAGATCGCTGCCCCTGAGAGAACGGAATATAATATCTGGTATGGGCTGCCTGAGAAGAACGGACACTTTGTTCCTAAATATTGTTGTATAGTACCTTAAGTGTCAGATGTGTTGAAATGCAGCATCCTCTGTGTGTGTGTGTGTGTGTGTGTGTGTGTGTGTGTGTATACACTGCAGTGACCGTTTTTTTGGTTGTTGTTTGTTCTTTCAAAAGAAAGGAGATGTAATATTCACATAAGCACTGGATATGCGCAACACTAATTTAGGGTACCACGGCAAGAGATTGGTAACGTGAATACAGCTGCATGTAAGAGATTAAAAAGTTTTGTTCTGTACTCACTGTTCGTCCTCTTATTTCAGACTGCACACACAGTGCAACAAATGAAACCAACTAACAACAAGACACCCACCATCCAAAGTCTAATGCAACACATTTGTGAGCATCAGGCCTCAAAAACAAACAGAAAAGCCTGCATTTCTAGTCATTTACACATATTTGTATGTTTATTTTGTTTATGCTCTATTTTATTCCGTTTTGTACAATTCATTTATATTTTATTTTTACTGAAGCTCACTTGCACTCCTATTTTTTAAACTGTTTAAATATATATATATACACACAATACTGGTCAAAAGTTTGGGATCAGAACGATTTTTAATGTTTTTTAAAGAAGTCTCTTCTGCTCATCAAGGCTGCATTTATTTGATCAAAACTACAGGAAAAAATGTAATATTGTGAAATATTATTATGTAAAATAACGTTTTTCTATTTTAAAACACATTAAACTGTAATGTATTTCTGTGATGCGCAGCTGTATTTTCAGCATCATTACTCCAGTCTTCAGTGTCACATGATCTTCAGAAATCATTCTAATATGCTGATTTATTATCAGTGCGTTTTTGGAACCCGTGATACTTTTTTTCAGGATTCTTTGATGAATAAACAGTTTAAAAGAAGAGCATTTATTTAAAATATAAATCTTTTCTAACAATATACACTACCGTTTCAAATGTTTGGGGTCAGTACATTTTTATTCTTTCTTTTTTTTTAAAAGAAATTAAAACGTTTATTCAGCAAGGATGTGTTAAATTAAGTGATAGCAAAGATTTATATTGTTAAAAAAGATTTATATTTTGAATAAATGCTGTTCTTTTTAACTTTTGATTCATCAAAGAATCCTGAAAAAAGTATTGGTTTCCAAAAAAATATGTTTATTATCAAAACTGTTGATAATTCTGATAATAAATCAGCATATTAGAATGATTTCTGAAGAACATGTGACACTGAAGACTGGAATAATGATGCTGAAAATACAGCTGCACATCACAGAAATACATTACAGTTTAA
>NW_015544231.1:739532-742494 GCF_001515605.1 Sinocyclocheilus anshuiensis | reverse complement strand
TACACACACACACACATACACACACATACATATATATATATATATATATATATATATATATATATATACATATATATATATACACA
Organism: Sinocyclocheilus anshuiensis; assembly: GCF_001515605.1. NCBI lineage: Eukaryota > Metazoa > Chordata > Actinopteri > Cypriniformes > Cyprinidae > Sinocyclocheilus > Sinocyclocheilus anshuiensis. The sequence continues at coordinate 742,408 of NW_015544231.1, read as the reverse complement.
CACAAACTGAACCAAAACTGAAAACATCATTTTGTAAGTCATACATTTTGTAAGTCAAATGATTTTTTGAGAATTATCTGGAATGGAAAATTAAAGACACCTCTGTTTAAAAAAAATAAATAAATTCATTCATTTATACTGCAAACAAAGCCTGCACATTGGTCCTCAACAAAATGATTGTTTTATACAGCATTTGATCCTGACTTCCAGTATCTGCTGTTACTGTGGAGCAGCGTCCAGTACTGATGAGAGTAACACACTGAGGAGTCTGATGAAATTACTCTCATCACCACTCAGCTTACAGGCTCATTTCTGTTTCTATGAAAACCTGAACATGTTTCTCAGTGCGTAAACTACCATAAGCAGATTTATTTTCCTGCGGAGACCTCGAGCTGTCAGTAAAATAAACGGTAAATGTTTCCCAGGTCTAACTAGTCTAACTTGTTCTGTCTAAAAACAAAACAGAGATGCCAACCTTAGAATATCAATTAAATGCATTTTATTATTTTGTAGGAAAATCTCAATGAAATTTCATTGGGTCAGAATATTAAGCTTGCGGGAAAAGCAAGGACTGAATTCAGTGGAAGCGTCTCTCTCTCTCTCTCTCTGCTCTCCAGTCGTCTGCGGTGTCACTCGTCCGTCCGCGGGGCTTTGGCCGCCGCCGCCGCCGTCTCTGCCGTCTGCTCTCCCCTCCTCTTCCTCAGGCCCTTCATCTTGCGCGTCTGCAGTTTGTCCAGGTCCTGCTTCTGCATGTGCAAGCGGCCCAGTCTGGTGCCGAAAGCATCGTGGGAAATGTTCTTCTTCTTCTTGGGCTGCGAGTGAAACAGAAGCACACAAGGATCACGGATCCGCACTGACATCAGGACCAGAGGAGGTTTTCTGTCTCTACTCACTGATCCTGATGATGTCTGATCTCAATCTAAAGCGCTCGGGTCTCTGTTTGAGAACATCAGTATCATTAACCTGACAGAAAAACAGCTCTGAGGTGAGGGACCCTGAACGTCACGCATTCCTTTTTTTAAATTTAACACTAAAAGCAGAAAAATTAGAAAATGGCATCTTTTTAGTTTTGTCAAAAAGCATGGACATTTCATCAGCGCCACCTGCTGTCTGTCAGAGAGAGAATCTGCCTCTCATTTAGCCCACCTGCTGTTTCTCTCTTGTGCATGCAGATGTGTTTTCTAGCATCATTTCACAAACCTACATTCAGAGCACTCAGTTCTTGCTTCACATTTTGAAATGTAGTCTAGTTTACATCATGTCTGCAGCGGGTGCCTCGGAGTTTAAATGGAGAGAGCACAGGCAAAGCCTTTGCTTGTATGAAGAGATTTCCTTTATATGCATTTATTTGATTTGAGATTTGTTTTAAAATTGCACTTGTTATTTGACGCATGTCAATTTCACAAAGAAATGTGCAGCATTTTGACTGAGAAATAATAAAAGAACCCCGTTTCATTTATAATTTGTCTTCAATATTGTGAGAAAATCAATTTTTTTTTAAATGTGAAAACTCCCCCAACTGTATCGGGATTCGTTTATAGGGATGTAACGATTACCGGTTTGACGAGAAATCATGATAAAACTCCCCACGGTTAGTATTATCTTTTCATATTTTAATTATCATTACAACTGTATTCGATTACTGTGCTTTGAACAACTCGGGATCAATTAAAGGGGTTCTATTATGCTCTTTTACAAAGTCTCGATTTTGTTTTGGGGGTGTACTAGAACAGGCTCTCATACTAGGTTGTTCGAAAAACACATTTTGAGCTTTGTAACTTTGCAGATCTTTTTTATGCTCAAACAGCAACATTACAGACTAACTAAAGTTGAAAAAGTAAAAAAGCATAATAGGACCCCTTTAATACTGTCCAGAATAAAGCACAGTTTTCAGTAACACTCTCATGTGCGCACAGCAGCAGAGTAGTTTCGTTTAGTGTGAAAACACGGCAGAAAACTACAAGGTTTTAAAAGAGTGCTAAGGGAATTATACAAATTAATATATTAGGGCTGGGCAGTATATCGAGTTTGTACGATATATCGATATTTTCTTTATAAGCGATTCGATATGAGGCAATACCGTTTATATCGATATACAGTAGTTTGATACGAGTGCATCTGAAAATATAGCGGAGGACACAGACTGAACTGCTGCGGAGAAAGTGCATAATCCAATTTGTTCTAAACATGTGACAAGCTTCATATTAAGGCCTTTAAAAACTGGTAAGACATAGTTTATAGTTTGGTTTCTCATATTAGTTTAAGCGGCTCGGCCCTTCATATGCTCTGACAGAAAGGCTGCGTGTGCTGTCTTCCTGAATGCATAACTTACATTTCACAGGTATATTCTCCATCTGTAAATGTTAGAAAGCCATGGAAATAAGTGAGTGAGTGAGTGAGTGAGTGAGTGAGTGAGTGAGTGAGTGAGTGTGAGTGAGTGAGTGTGATTGTGCTACCTTCACTCCTCTGGGCTGTCTGTGAGCGGTTTTGTACAGGTCGTCTGAGGCCATGTGGTTTCTCCTCATGACGAAGTCAAAGGAAGGGCCCATGTCCTGCAGCTGGATCCGGGGCGTGCGACAGCCGGACTTCTTCAGCAGCACTCTGTGAACACAAGCAGAGCGTCAGGAGAGCGACAGGAGTGATGCAGCCATCTGACGGACGGATGGGCTTTTACTTGTAGCTGCGCATGTAGATCTTGCCCTCCAGCGCTGTGAAGTGAAGCACGTGCTCAAGTCCAGCCAGACGCACCGCAGACACACGCGGCCCACAGAAGAAATCTGAGAGAGAGAGACACTCAGTCCTGTGTGCAGCACACACACACTCACTCTCTCACACACTCTCTCACACACTCTCTCACTCACACTCACACTCACACA
>NW_015544231.1:717194-739104 GCF_001515605.1 Sinocyclocheilus anshuiensis | reverse complement strand
ACACACACACACACACACACACACTCACACACACACACACACACTCACACTCACACACACACTCACACACACACTCGCGACCGCAGAGCTGCTGAATCTGATTGGTCGAGAGACATGACATGCATGATATAAGACCAAAGTAACTAAAAATAAACTGTTTATAATCATGAAAAATCACACAAAGCATATTAAACGCAAGTGAAGTGTCCACTTTGTTTTAAATAAAATGTCACAATGTTTCATCGTTATTCCGTGTAGCACATATATTTATGTAAAAGCTAAACAACATGCTTATTCTGACTTTTACTTATTAAAATAAATGAAAGAAAAATTTTCATATTAAATTAGATTATATATATCATTATATTTAATGATTAAAATATGTAACACCTAGTGGTTTCAAAGATAGAGGTAAAGATTTAAACTGACTATTAGTTAGTTTTTTAGGGCCTCACTGTGATTCTAAAGCATTCTTTTACTGTCATCTAATAATTCTTGATCTAAATACGCCTGGCAGGATTTTCTGATATATAAACTATAGTTACACAATATTTTTTCTGTAAATCAGGGTAAAAATTTACAATTGTCTGTTTTTGCAAGTATTACATGTTTATCTAGAATAAATCTGGCCTCACTTCATAAAAAAAAAAAAACTTCAACCAAAACATAAAAACAAGAGCAAAAGAACCTCCCCCCCCAAAAAAAAAACACTTAGCAAAGAAACCAAGAACAGAATAAAAATGACAAAACAACATCCATCTTTTTCCCACTGAATCTCTTTTATCATCTATGAAAAGCATTTTTCTTTCTCTGAAGCACACACAGAAACCCCTCTCTGATAGCGTGGCGTTTGATCGAGCAGCAGAAGCTCATGATGAGAGCAGTGAGACACTAGTGACCACCTGTCAGCAGGTTCCTCAAGCGCTGATGCTCCCGGTCCGTCTCGAACAGCTCCCCGGCGAACACCAGCAGCGGTTTGGTGCCCTCGGGACACGTGTCCGTCTACACACACACACAGGAGCTCAGGTCAGACGCGTCACACACACATACCCACGTTCAGCAGTCATCTCTGCAGCGTACCTTCACGTCTCTCAGAGACACAAACCTCTCGATGCCCAGCTCGAACATGTCCAGCACGTGGAAGTCAAACATGCGTCCTGTGAGCAGCAGACAAGCGTCAACACAAGCTCTTCCTCTAACACTGACCTCTGACCTCTGAGCGCTCTCACGCACCGAATATCAGGTTGTTGGGCCTCTTCTTGTTGTGTGAGCCGAACAGAAACAAGGAGCAGTCCGACTTCTTGGAGAAGAATTCCTGACGGAGAGCAAACAAACAGACTGTTAGACGCTGAGGATCCCATATGAGGCTTCGTTACGCTCAGAGTAGGGCTGTGTGATATGGACAAAAATAATATCTCCATATTTTCTGGGATTTTATCGATAACGATAATTAGATGATATTTTGCTGAGTGTGTTGTTGTGCTGATCTCTTAAACTGACTCCTACAGTGTTTGATATCTTCATATTCTGTGTGCTGGTCAGTTCACAGCAGTGATAGAAGTTAATCTGTTTCAGTAAGTTCTAATTGATTTTGACCTTTTATGGGCATTTTTACCGTTATAAAGCCTTTTTTTTTTCTAAAAGTGTGCTTCATCTTTTGAGTCGAATTCTTACATTTAATCAGTGAATTAGAATAAAAGACATTTGGGCTGTTACCAAACAAATGATATCAGTATCAAAATGCATCTTTGCAATGCAGAGGAAACACAGAAGCTGCATCTGAAGAAGCATTTAGATGTGTTTACACACAGTTTAATGCAGCTCAGAGGGACACTTAAAGGGACAGTCTCGAAATTTAACAAGTTTTTTTCTCGTAATTTAATGAGTATATTCTCAATTTTATTTCGACTTTTTTCTCGTAATTTAATGACTTTAATCTCAAGATGGTTTTATTTTTGTATTATTGCTTGGCCCTAATCCTCTTCCGTAATACTGATATTTGAAATTATAAAAGAAAAATTAAGATACTTTGAATGTGAAATTAAAACCGCCAGCAGGTGGCAGCAAGTCACTGTTAATAAGTGAGTCATTGCGATTGAACCGAATCATTTAAACATTTGATTCGTTAGGAACGAAACACCGTCATGTTGCTCAGAGACGCAGAACTGTGCTGTGGCTGTGTTTGGAATTATTTGTTCTTGGTGAAAAAAAGCAAAAACAGGCAATATAGTTTCTAAAACGTAAGTCTCTTGATATTAACTTCTAGTTTATTGAACTGTTGCATAAAATCAGTATCACATTTGTAATCGTGGTAATTTTTGGAGAAAAAACAGTGCTCTGTGGCATATTGATTAACTATATAAATTTGTCTTGAATTTGAGATCATTGTAAATGTATTTTAATAGACTGAATCAAGCAGTGAAACTAGTCTAAGCTACTAGACTTCATCATGTCATGTATGAGTGCACTGTGTAGGTGTGGTTTGTTCGTTTTTGTGATATACTCGATGATGTCAAAAACAATCACGATGTTACCGCAGACGATATATATATCACACAGCCCTGGGTCAGAGTGGTGAATCATGAGCTCACCAGCGCTGTGGAGTCGTCGAACGGCCGCACCATGTTCTTCCTGACAACACAATCACAATCACATCATCATCATCACAATCATCATCACCATCACCATCACCATCATCATCACAATAATCACCATCACCATCCAGCTGCACACTCACCTCTTGTAGAGCACGGCGTTGGGTTTCTTCAGCGCATACTGAGAACGACACACACACACACACACACAGATGAAGAAACACACAGGCAGTGAATGAGGGAGCATGGGATGCTCTGCAGCGGCGTCTCACCACGTCCTTGAGCGCCTGAGACACCGTCTCGCTGGAGTTCCCTCCTCTGATGATCATGCTGCTCTTCTGGCCCTCCGTCAGCTTGGGCTCGCGGCTCTGCAGGAAGCGCTTGGAGCGCCTCGTCTTCGCCTTCCTGAGGAACGACACGCAGACCACGCTTACAGTGACTTCTGCTGATCTGATGATGCTTTCTGGCCATTCACCTCAGACACTCACCGCATTCTTACACTTTAACAATGATTTCCTTCATACTGTTTTCTCAAGTGAGGACATCACCAACATACGCTCGAGTAGGTACACAAACAGGTTCATTTCACTTTATTAGTGAGCCAACTCAGGCTTCATCTTTCTACACGACCAGTCAAACGTTTTTAACAGCAAGATTGTTAATGTTTGTAAAGAAGTCTCTTCTGCTCACCAAACCTGCATTTATTTGATCCAAAATACAGCAAAAGCAGTAATATTGTGAAATATTTTTACTATTTAATATATCTGTCTTCTATGTGAATGTGTTAAACTGTAATGTATTTCTGTGATGCGCAGCTGTATTTTCAGCATCATTACTCCAGTCTTCAGTGTCACATGATCTTCAGAAATCATTCTAATATGCTGATTTGCTGCTCAAGAAACATTTCTGATTATTATCAATGTTGAAAACAGTAGAGTAATTTTTTTCAGGATTCTTTGATGAATAGAAAGATCAGCATTTATCTGAAATAAAAAGCTTTTGTATCATTATACACTATTCCTTTCAGAAGCTTGGAGTCAGTATATATTTTTTTGTTTTTGTTTTTTGAGAAATTATAGAAATTAAGACATTTATCTATGCTTTAAATTGATCAAAAGTGATGATAAAGGCATTTATAATGTTACAAAAGATTTATTTCTGATAAATGCAGTTCTGAACTTTTCTATTCATCAAAGAAACCTGAAAAATTATACTCAACTTTATCGGGCCGATACCGATAACAGAAAAAATGAGCATTTATCGGCCGATACCGATATGGTGGCCGATATATCGTGCATCCCTACTCAACTGTTTTCAACATCATAATAATAATAATCAGAAATGTTTCTCGAGCAGCAGATCAGCATATCAGACTGATTTCTGAAGATCATGTGACACTGAAGACTGGAGTAATGATGCTGAAAATACAGCTGCGCATCACAGAAATACATTACAGTTTAACAGATATTCACATAGAAGAGATATATTAAATAGTAAAAAAAAAAAATCAAAATGTCACTCTTTCTGCTGTACTTTAGGTTTGGTGAGCAGAAGAGACTTCTTTAAAAACATTACAAATCTTACTGTTCGATAGCATGTGACTGGTAGCGTGTCCTTAAACCGAACCACAGTATTTTGTGAAGCCCCTTTAAGCAGCAGAGCATCTCTGATACTGCTTCAGTGTTTGTGATCTGCAGATCGTCGTGTGTTCCGCTGAGAAAACAGCGCACTGAACTACAGGTTACCTGTTGATCAAGTTTAAGTACTGAGAAGTTTACTTACACGATCCCGTCCCGATGCGCCATCGTGTGAGTCTGTCCGCAGCGATGCGAACACGTGTAACTGCACACAGTGAAGCCGGCGAAACGACACCCGCTTCCGGTGGAGCCCGGAACTTTCATAATAAGAGTCGCTAAAAGTTTTTGCTTTACGTCACAAAAAACGACACAACACGACTTTTTTCTTTTTCAGTTAAAAATGTTAAAAATAGCCTATTTTAATAGGAAATACGTTAATAAAGGAGTGAAAAGTAAAGACATTTCCTGGAGCGTTGTTTAAGTTACTCATTCCAAAAATCGCTGGAATACTTTTATATCCTCCTGAGAACAAGACAAAAACTTTTTGTGAATTTAGTATTTTTTTCATGTCATTACATATTTTATTAGGCCTGTGTCTTTTAGGATATGTATAATTTCCTTAATTATAACATTTCTAGCACTGTTTTCAAACTTTTAGTCAAGGAATAATGTATTCATTATCAGAGGCCTCTTGAGGGGCCCTTCATCCACCAGAACTACAGCCTACATTCAGGCAAGTTGTCAGCCTTTTATTTTGCAGTAATAAAAAATATATACCGTGAGCTTTGGAAATTGTTTTTAGGAAATTTGACTGACTTTTTCGCTTTATTTTTGGCATTCTTCTCTTTTTAAGATCATATTTGGCAGCACCTGCACATGCATTCAAAGCAAAGCAATAATGCATAATTTTAAAGGAACAGTCAACTCACTCTAAAATGCAGTTACAATATCTTCCGGCATCACGGGGCCCTGGGCTTAAACACAGGTAAGTCCGTGCATTAATGTGACCCAGATTACAACGAAATAAAACATTACTGCTCCATTTATAGTACTTGGGGACCAAGCACCTATTGTATCTCTTCTTCTGTCAGTCCATATAAACACAAAGAAACAGTTGTGAAATTTGGCACAGAGATAGAGCACATTCTGAATATTAGCCACACCAAATTTGGAGTCTCTAACTCAAACCCTCTAGCGCCACCAACTGTCAAAAGTTGCATCTCGTGACTTTTATTTAACTTTTATTAGACTGAAGATTGAAATAACATAATTACTGATAATATTTTTTAAACTAAAAAAAAAAAAAAACTATACTAAGACTATTCTTAAAGGGACAGTTCACCCAAAAATGAAAATGTTGTCATCATGTACTTACCCTCGTGCCGTTCCAAACCTGTATGAGTTTCTTTCTTCCACTTGAACATAAAAGAAGGCATTTTGAAGAATGCTGCTAATCAAACAGATGACGTGCCCTTTTTTTTTATTATTTACCTTTATTTAACCAGGAAGTGTCACTGAGATTTAAAATCTCTTTTTCAAGAGACCTGGCCAAGGTAGCAGCCATACAGTAAGACAATTTTAAAATACAAGAAGTACACATTACAACAATATTTAAACATCCTCTCAACAAAAACAATCACAAGCTTCCTTTCGACACTGTCAATCATAAAATCTTGCTGACAAAATTATGCAGTTTTAATTTTTCCTCAGATGCACTTAAATGGATTGAGTCTTACCTCACTGACCGTTCCCAACATGTCAGAGTCCAGTCATTTAAATCAGCGGCTCTCAGTCTGTCCACTCTTCCTCAAGGATCAAATTTAGGACCTTTGCTGTTCTCACTTTATATAAATGATCTTCCATCTGTCTGTCCAGATGTTTCTGTGCAGATGTATGCTGATGACACTGTAGTCTATGTTCATGGTAGTGATATCTCTCAGGTAGCTGAGAAAATCACTAACTCCATGGTTAATATTACAGCTTGGTTGAAACATTCTTGCCTGCAGTTGAACACATCAAAAACAGTAGCAATGTTTTTCACCAAGTCCAATACTAACTTAAGTGTTGAGCCGGATGTTTTTGTGTCAGGGGAAAGGCTGCTGATCGTGTCAGAATACAAATATTTGGGGGTTTTAATTGATTCAAAATTGTCATTTAAATCACACGTAAAAAGGGTCTGTAATCGAATCAAATTCAACCTCAGTAACTTTAGACATATTCGCCATCAAATGTCTACACAGGCAGCAAAAACGTATACGCACTCTATGATCTTTTCACATATAACTTACTGTTTACCTATTTGGTCACAAGCTAGTGTTACATCTCTGAAACCTCTGCAATCACTTTACAAACGGACTCTAAAAATTCTGGATAAGAAACCAAGCATGTCTCATCATTGTCCTATATTACAAAAACACAGATTACTCAGCTGGGAAAACATGGTAAAATTTTCGAATCTATGTCTTGTTTATAAAATTATTCATGGTTTATCATCCCCTCCTCTCCATCAGTTTGTCAACATCCGAACAGCTGATCATAGCAGAACCAGAGGTGCAGCGAGGGGAGATTGTATCATTCCCTTTAGGAAAAGTGTATTTGGCCAAACCGCCTTCTCTGTTCGAGCTGCTACTGAGTGGAACCTCACCCCCATAAATATTAGAAATCTAAACATATATAGTACATTTAAGATCCAGTTAAAGAAATGGCTCATTGATAATCAGAGCTGTCAACATTAGCTTACTACTAGACCTGCTCTCGCTGCCCCCTGTTGGTTTTTTTGCTTTGTGTGTGTGTGTGTGTGTTCATGTATTTGTCTGATGTTTGTCTGATTGTTGGTCTGTTGTGTTTCTATTGTACATCATAGCTCAATAGTACTTTTTACTAAATGTATTGTAATTGTTTTATTGTTATGTAAATATGTAATTTTACTTTCTTTTAGGGTGACTATTACCATCTGTCTAGGGACTGCAGGTGAAAAATAGCCTTCTGGCTAACTGGCATATTGACAGAAATGTTTATTAATATGCATTGTCCCTGTAATAAAATAAATAAATAAATAAAAAATAAAAAATACCACTCTCTTTATGATGCCTTTAAATTCACCAATAGACACAAATTTATCTAGTTTTAGATCTTTTTGTAAATTATTCCATGCCCAGGGTGCATAATATGAAAATGCAGTTTTCCCCAGTTCTGTATAAACTCGAGGTACATTAAAAAGCAAACACTTGGAAGAGTGTAGCTGGTAATTGCCAGAACAAAGACAAAGAAGAGTGCAGAGATAAGTTGGAAGTTTACCTAACATTGCTTTATAGATAAAAATGTACCAATGCTGTTTTCTACGTATAGCTAATGATGTCCAACCCACCATCTCATAAAGAATGCAATGATGAGAACAGGATTTTGCATTTGTAATAAAACGTAGTGAAGCATGGTATACCGAATCAAGGCTTGTTAAGATAGAGGAGGCCGCATGCATGTATAATATATCACCATAATCACGCACAGTTAGGAAGATAGCTTCTACAAATTTCTTTTTGGCATTAAAAGTAAAATTAGATTCATTTCTAAAATAAAAGCCAAGCTTTAGTTTGAGCTTCCTGATTAGATTAGCAATATGTACATTGAACAAAAGTTTATCATCAATCCAAATGCCCAAGTACTTGTAAGAAGGTACTCTTTCAGTAATTTTACCATCAGATGTAAAAATACTAAGATTATCAAGTACTTGTGACTGAGCTTTTGAAAAAACCATAAACTTTGTTTTCTGTGAATTTAAAACTAATTTTAAACTAACCAGAGCATCTTCCAGCGACTGAAATGCAATCTGAAGCTCTTTCACCGCCTGTGTTATAGATGGAGCAATTGTATAAATAATAGTATCATCAGCATAAAAATGTTTTTTGCTTGAATGTCCTTACCCAAATCATTTATATAAATAGAAAACAAAATAGGTCCCAAAATGGAACCCTGGGGGACCCCTTTACATATATCAAGAAAGTCTGATTTGAGATCCTCCACATGAACACACTGAGTCTGATCTACCAAATAATTTCTAAACCATTTCAATGTCCCTGGTCCGAAACCAGCACTGCTAAGTTTGTTTAGTAGCATTTCATGATTCACTGAATCAAACGCCTTGGATAAATCAACAAATAAGGCTGCGCAGTGCTGTTTTTTATCCAGGGTACCAATAATATCATTTAACACTACCGTAGCAGCAGTAATTGTACTATGGCCAGTTCTAAAACCAGACTGAAAAGAGTTTAAAATATTATCAAATAAAAACTTTTAACTGTAAATTTACCTTAGATTCAAGAATCTTGGCCAAAGTTGGACGATAGTTGTTCATGTCTGAGGGATCACCACCTTTAAATAATGGGAGAACATAAGCAGCTTTCCAAATTTTAGGTAAAGAATTCGATAAAAGACTCTAATTAAAAATATGAGTAACTGGCTCAGCAATAACATCCGCTGCCATATGATGCGAATGCTCCTTCGTCGAAATCGCCGGCCGCGCCGTTCTCAAGCCCACTGCCTCTGCTCACTCTAACCCTCCCGCCGTTCCTCACTTTTTCTACCAAATACACAAACTAATGTTCTTTTTAGCAGCATCATATGACCCCTTTAAGGGTAAATCAGGTAGCCAAGTGGATTTCAGACTGACAATTGAAAAGGGGAGATCTATAGACCCGAACAAACTCAGTCACACTGCTATACCCAAGGTCCACTGCTTTAACAGTAAATATGCTACTGGGCCTGGAAAAACCCAGCAGCAAAACTGAGTCCTTAATTCAGAAAATTTAAAAGCCATACACCAGTAACGTAGATGGATTCCTGAAAGTCCTAAGCCGCAGCAAATCAGAGTCAGAAATATGTGGTGTCAATCTAATAACATCTTCAAGCCTCAACCAAGGTCTAACAGCTCTGATAATCCACGTGCTATTCGGCCAGGAGAAAATCCAACAAGATCAGATCCTTAATTCAGATTTAAAATAATGCTGAATCCACTGCAAATGTAAGTCTTCCCCCAAATAGCAGAATACTGGCAACCACTGAACCACTTGGAGGATCCACAAAGTAATACTTTGTACTTTTTTAGGAGTTATACTCCAGCAGGTGGATTCAGGGCAGGCCAATGCCTTTGCAAAGTCAGAGTTCTGTGGCAATCCAATAAAAGTATAGCATACAAAGATCCCAGATTGAAAGTGGTGATATTTTGCTTGAGAGAACCACTCATTCAGACTTAAATGAGATAAAAAAGTCTTATATAAAAACACAAAAAAACTCAGACCTCATGCACTGAGACTCAAACTGCCTTGGCTGCCATCTTGGATTGGGATGACTTCCATAGTATTTCTTTACCTACTGTGGAAGTCAATGGGTACCAACAACTGTTTGGTTCTTCAGAATTCTTCAAAATATCTTCTTTTGCGTTCAACATGAGAGAAACTCATACAGGTTTGGAACGACATGAGGGTGAATACATGATGACAATGTCATGTAAATAAATTTGTGAACATGACTAATAAGCCACCAATTAGTGACTACATTTGCTTTCTGAAATAGTATAAAAATAGAATATTGTTTCACATTTTTTACATTAATGTTACTAATAAAGCATCAATTAGTGAGTACTTTTACTTTCTGAAATATATAAAAGTAGTTTTTTTGTTTTGTTTTTTGCTGTCTGCTGATGCTCTGAGCTGCTTGTGAACACAGTCGTCATTTAACCTGCAGCTCCAGAGTCTCGCTGCATTTCCTGAGACTCCTCGAGACGCCGCTGGTCACTCACTAAACTCCTCAGCTCTGCTCTGTCTGATGCACACTTGGGATCCCTGCCTTCTTCCAGTCTAGGCCTTCATCCAGCGGTGTCGATGCTTTCGAAGCCCAGGCGGCTCGAGCGACAGATTCACTGCGCTCAGCTGTTGTAGACATCGCTTGATTATGACAAAAATCTGATTATACTGATAATTGTGGATACAATGTGTGTAAAATGTGAATAGTCTGAAAAGACTGTGTGTAAACCGTGAATCTAAAGTGAGTGGAATCAGTCAATCAATTATGAAAAAAATAACTTTTTTTTTTTTTTTTTGGAACAGCGCGCATTTAATTTCCGTTTTCTGGTTATTTTGTTTTCAAATTAATACTAATACCATTTTCAAGAGTGTCAGGAGTTTGTTATTGTTAATATTTGAAATATGAACGTGGTTCACGCCGCACGTACGTCCTTACGTAAGCACAGTGAGATATCGGGCGCCGCGCGAGTGTTATTTCTTCGGAGAGCACACGGGAACATGACGGTCCTGTTTACTCGAGCAAATGTACCGGTATGATGCGAATTTACGGTGATTTTGGGTGAAATGCGACTTCACCGAAGCGCTGTGCCTGACACACGGGTGAGTATTAGATGCAGGTAAATAAGATTGAAATTGTTAATTAATATGTAAACTTGACTAGATTTCACAGGGTACACATATTTTACGTTTCTTCAGCACCAAATAACAATGACTTTGACATAATCACGAGTTTTTAACATATATAATTTATTCACATTTACTAATAAAGAATAATCAAGAAATCAAGAAACAATTAGCCTAGTACATTTAGTGATCTGTAATCAAAAACTTCTTGATTAACATCATTTTCTCATCAATTAGGCGTATCAGGTCTCTCAGAAATATATATTTACACTATATTAATTATTATAAGTAATTGTTTAACAATTGTAAATTGTAAATTGTAAACAAGCCAGTTACGATCTCAGGAAATCCATCAAAGATTGTTTCTGCACTGTCTGGAGCACGCTCCCAAGAATTTCACTCACCAAGGCACGTGTGCTGTGGTGATGTGACAATAAAAGTGACTTTGACTTTGACTTTGACTTTTAATAAAGAGATCCATAATTGACTTGTGAAATCCATCTCTGACTTGTGATGCGGAGCATACGAGGACCAAAAACACTGAAATTAAGTGTTTTATATAGTGTACAAAGTGTATTTTATAACATCATATAATTGTATAATATTAGTGCTGTGTGCTCCTAAACTTTTCTCAGAGACTACATTTTCACTAGACGAGTCACAAACTACTTTTAACACTATTTTAATGGGTTCTCAAGTGTTTAGTGTTCAGCAGAAGTGAGTGGTATAGGTTTGAAACGACATTTCTGAGGAAACTGTTCTACAGCATTGATGTTGTTACAGATGACTCCAGCTTAACAGAAATATATAACAGAGTATACAGCCACCAACACACTGCCACCTGGGAGGAGACGAGCTCTTGTTAGCATTGTTAGGACACATAACAGAGACATGTGTAAGCCACGAGTCCATATTTAAGATGATTGATTGTCATGCATAGCTCTTTGATTATTAATGGGTTAGTTGAATGAAAGTTCTGTCATTAATTACTCACCCTCATGTCGTTCCGACCTCGTAAGACCTCCGTTCATCTTCAGAACACAAATGAAGATATTTCTGATGAAATCCGAGAGCTCTCTGGCCCTGTATAGACAGCTTACATGATCAAGGTCCAGAAACGTAGTAAGGACATCAGTAAAATAATCCATGTGACATCAACAGTTCAACCATAATTTTAGGAAGCTACGAGAATACTTTATTTTTCTTACCCGGTGGACAATTTTAGATGTTTCACGTAAAATGCACTTGAATCCACTTATTTCCCCAGGAAACAAGAATAAATATCTTATATAATTTATATAAGAAAAACTTTCTGTTTTAAGGGGGAAGTCGTGGCCTAATGGTTAGAGAGTCGGACTCGTAATCCAAAGGTTGTGGGTTCGAGTCTCGTACCGGCAGGGATTGTAGGTGGGGGGAGTGAATGTACAGCGCTCTCTTCCACCTTCAATACCACGACTGAGGTGCCCTTGAGCAAGGCACCGAACCCCCAACTGCTCCCCGGGTGCCGCAGCCCACTACTCACTGCTCCAGGTGTGTGTTCACAGTGTGTGTGCACTTTGGATGGGTTAAATGCAGAGCACTAATTCCGAGTATGGGTCACCATACTTGGCCACATGTCACGTCACTTTCACTTTCACTTCACGTTTCACTTGTCACTTATATATAGAAAATGCATCTTGCCTTTAGAATTTTTAGATATTTGTACTTGAAATAATACAAAAATACTCCGTAAGAAAAGCATTTTTGCAGCGTGAATGAATGAATGAGGTATGTAAACATCGATCACGTAAGAAACTCTGGGTTTAATGAAGAAGACCTGCTCCCGACCAGGTTAGGTTCACAGTGTAAGTTACCATGGTAACTGACTCTGAGTATAAGTTACCTCTCTTTCAGAAACGGGCTTGACTTACCTCCCATTCTGAAACACAAAACCCAGAGTTTCCCTCATTTAAGAGTTTTCACTTAACCTCCTTTCTGAAACGGCCTCTGGTCTTGGACTCGAGTCCAAGTGCCACCTACTGGTCAAAAGATATGATTTTTTTTTTCCATGTACAACTTCTGAATAGTTTAACCAAAAATATCACGAGATTGGTCTCTTTAGATTCGGTGCAACAATACGGAGTTGAGTGATGCCCAATTCACATGTTGGCCATTATGAATTTTGATGTAAACTGCTATATTTTATGAATGCTTTGGCCCCAGTGCCCTGAGGGTACCTAAGGCAGAGGTGTCCAAACTCGGTCCTGGAGGGACTTGCCTCGTCTGCCTGGAGCAGGCCTAGTAAGACCCTGATTAACCGGTTCAGGTGTGTTTAATTGGGGCTGGACTCTACAGGGCACCGGCCCTTCAGGAGCAGGATTGGACACATCTGGCCTAAGAGGTCTGGGGCTAACATCACCTAATGGAAAAAAAAGCATGTAAATATATGCTTTTAACTTTAGTTCTTCTGACTGCCTTTTTTGACAAATGTGACCCTGGAGCACAAAAGCAGTCATAAGCAGCAAGGTATATTTGCAGCAATAGCCAACAATACATTGTATGGGTCAAAATTATCAATTTTTAACCCTAACCCTACTTTATACAAGTAGACTGGTCTTGCCAAGTAAGACATGTACTTGCAAAGTTACATATGGCGCTTTTCCACTGCGTGGTACGACTCGGCTCGGCACGGCTCAGTATGGCACGGCACGGTTCGGCTCGGCACGGTTTACGTTTCCACTGCAGTTTAGTATTACAGTCAGTCAGTAGATTATCTGTTGGGAGACTATCACTATAAAGAGTTAGCAGATATTAATCAGACTGCCTACTAATACTCTACTGAGAGTTTGTTGACACGTAAGTGCAAAGTTACTTATTGTCAACAGAATGTTCAAAAAGGACCATCCAAATAAAGTGTTAACGATTTTGTTTTTAACAAACAAGGCTGTCCAACCGTGTCATCTTGTGTGACACAGAACTGCAAAAACACAAGGGGGTTTGTAAACCAAGATTTATTGAAATATACAAAAAATATACTTAACTTATTTAAAATCGTCAGAGTAAAATGAAAGTAGCAGTGAAAAACAGAAAGCAGCGTGTGTCATTCTACACAGACAGCGCCTCACCTACAGAAAGTGGCAGTGTTTGAATATGGCTGAATGAAGCCTCTGTGTTCACAGCAGACCAAAGCTTTGGGAGCCAGAGCATCATCTGCGTGAGGAGCAAGCCTCCAGGATCTGCACCACCGGTCTGTTTTTCAGACTGCGCAGTTTGCTGCTGTAATTCTGCTGCAGGACGGCGTCGAGTCGCAGGCGGAGGCTGCGCAGACACGGCAAAGAGCGGCAGTCCGGCACGTTCAGCAGCGTGTGGAAGAAGTCCTGTCACAGATTAGCGTGAACGTTCCTGACACAGAGAGAACCAACATTACGCTCGCCTCAAAACTGCGCTTCATCACTAGTCAGCACATGATCCAGCATGCATTCATGTTACCTTTTGAAAACTCCATGGGTTCTCCAAACGCCACCTTCCTGTTTAACTTGCATGTACGTCCCAAACATCATACAGTAGACCGTCCCCGCAATGCTGAAATAATCGGTCTGTTAGAGAAGCAGGATGACAGGCATGAGTGTGCGCTTGTCAAACGGAAACCAACTGCACAGAAATTCAGTGTGTGAATCTCATAAAGCACATTAAACCATGGTCTGTCTGAATATTCGACTCTGATTGGCTGGCAGGTGTGCAATAAAAGCATGTAATGCACAGGTAGGTCCGAGTTTAATCACCATTCTCTATTAATGTGCTGCTTTCAGTGACACATATCACTCACACAGAGATCACACTGCACACAGAAACATTCAGGAGCACAGAAAAGATTTTTATTAATAGCTTTGATACTGAATACGTTATTTTTTTCCAGCAACGAGAGGGCTTTTTGCCTCCATGTCGTGCATTAAATGAGCAATATCACATGAGTAAACGTGAGATATGGCTGCAATCACAGCGTGCCGATATACAGCCATATCTCACGTCTACGAGCGTGATACTGCATTTATACAACAGTTTGACAACAAGAGTGTGTAAATGCATAAAAAATAAACAACGGAGTGTCTTTAAAAGCCCTCTTCTGTGTGAACTACTTCCTTCCGCCGTGGATTCAAATCTAAAGTTGACAGTTTAACAGCCGAGCCCAAGCCTCCGTTACTAATTCAGAAACGTCACTTTAGAGCTAGTAACGAAGGAACATTGAGTTGCTTCATTAAGAGCTTATTGTATTATTAAAAGCGGTGTATTGTGTGGAGTAGAGTATGATGAGAGAGAGATGGAATGAGCGATCGTAATTACCTGCATCTGATACAGCATTCATACTTCAGATCAATCTCATATTCACAATAAAACTTTAGTATGTCCAATAGACTTGAAAACCTCTTAAAACTACATTCCGCTACACAAAAACAGTAATATTTTTTAATTATAGAGGATTTGGGCGTCCGCATGACACTTGCTGTAAGAAGTAGCGCAAGCGGAGTGAAACGATTACAAACGGTGGAGGAGCTCTGTTATCTCTCTAATATTGCACTCTTACCAGCCAATCAGATTCGAGGACCAGAAAGAACTGTTGTATAAATTTAATGCAGAGCTAGCCATAATTTTACATTTTTATGATTTAATTAATCATTAGTGTTTCATCAACTCACAAACCGCCAACAGTTCTTTCATTAACCCCAGTCTGGGAAACCCTGATGTAATGTAATGTAATCTTAATTATAAATAATCTTATTCAAATCTACGTGAGTAACAAGTTAGGTCAAAAGTAACCTCTCAGTAGCTAGTCAGTAAGCTAGGGGTGTGAATCGGCACTGGTTTCACCATTCAATTCGATTGCGATTATCGTGTCAACGATTCGATTCAATTCGATATCACGATGCATCACGATTATATTATTTTGTGCATTTTTATTAAATTATATAAGCAGGCTACTTTTTAAAATAATTGTTAATTAATTAATATATAATTAATTAATTATTGTTAAGAATTAAAAGTAAATATAGCTTCAAAACATACAAGCAAATATAAAGTAATAAAGGGGGGGAAAGACAGTATTATATATGTATTATTTATTTCTAAACACCCCTTTTGGACAAATGTTTTCTGAACAAATGTAATTTCATGTGGACCCTGAAAATGATACTGACAATGTTGCATGTATGTTTATAACGATATAATTTTATATTGTGTAGATAAAAACATACATTTTAACAAAAAACAGCTTCAGGTCATTTTTTATATGTCCAATAATATGAATTTTAAGAAAAATAATAACTTTTTTGGGTTGAAAGTTAAAGGGTTAAGGCTGTTGTGGTAAGGACAGTCATGGTTTGCTATATAATTTATATCACAGTATGAAAATATATCTCCCCAGCGCAGGACTGCTTAAAGTAATTTACATTAGACTGATAAAGAAACATGCATGAATGAGAAAATAAAAAAGTCAATGCTGCATGCGCACCATAAAGCCATCTGTCATGCCAAAATAATCCAAATAAAATTATTCACTAATTCCAAATTATTCACATCCAAAATAAAACATAATATATGTGTGCGTACTGTGTATATTTATTATGTCATAAATACACACACACAAGCATGAATAATACAGCGCTTTTAGTCGTTTTTGTGCATCCATGTGAACGGGGATCGAATTGACAATGTTGTTGTATGCATAAACACAGAACTTCAAAAAGACAAATGAAAAAAAAAGCTTTTCTGTTTTTAGTACAATTGTCATGTAAACGTACCCTTATGTTACGTCCTCATGTCAGGACACAGCAGTTATGTTTCTTTATACGTTTACATTACATTTAGTCATTTAGCAGAAAATCAAGTTTAGAGTGAAGCCGTTTATGATGCCAGAATCCATGTGATATAGTAGCTTGTGTTCTGAATGCTCTTGTGTTTCCAGTTGAAGCAGCAAAGGAGGAATATGAAGATATCATAGAGCCTTGTAGAGTGAAAACCGAATGTGAGTGAAGGATCAGATCTGGACTGTCTGTTCTCACGGGATTCTGGAGCTCATGTGGCTCGCTCAGCAAACTACTAGATAAGACTAAATTGAGTTTATTTAGTGTACTATTTATAATGTGTACTTTTTATTACATTTATCAGCAATAAAATACGTTTCATGGCATTGAACGTTTACATTGCACTTGTAGAAGTTCTCACCATGATTCATAAAGAAGAAGAAGAAGAGGAGGAAGAAGAGATGAGAGGAGCGCACAAGCATCACTTTTGCAGGGAGTGTGGGAAGAGGCATAATTTCAGTTAGGGGGAAAAACGCTTTTGTCTTCTCTCCTGAGGACACAAGAGGGCACATTGAGCAAAACATTACTAATGCACGTTTCTTCAAAGCAATAAAATAACATGACTATCTTTGAAAAAAGTGCATAATGTTTAAAATAATGTTTATAAACCATATATAATTAATTAAGTTGCTTAAACAACATCATGTATGTATGTATAGTTTAATTCAAGGGACCGAAAACCAATCACAAAGAGTACTTCATTTAAAAACATGAGATGCAGTGGGATGGGGACAAACCACCATAAAGTCTCGAGATGTGTTTTTTAAAAGTTGAACTTACATTAATATTACTCGGCTTTCTAAACATGCAGCTCTTGTGCGAGACGCGAGTGCAGCGGTGCTAGATGTCCCTCTAGAAAACGGCTTGGTTTCAGTTTTGACGTAAACAACATCTCTGCATTGATGTTCTCCTTCTGCAATATTTTGAACAATGCAGCAGTGCCGCATCTCATGGGTTCAGCTGGATAGACTAACAAAAGCATTCAAATGCAATGACACCTTCATCGTCATCGCATCTCGTGCGCCGCTAAGTGCCTTACGGACGCCTAAAAATCAAACGCAAAGTTTTTGCATTCGAATGTGGATTTATATTTTAAATTTGACGAATATTCGAAATTTGATTTTTTTTTTTTTTTTGACAGCCCTAACATGAGCCAGTGCGCTGAGCGCTCATTGTGGCTTTACCTGTGCTCTCTCGGCTAAAACACCAGCACTGCATCTCCAGTTGGCCTTGATGTAAAACTCTGGGTACATGAGAAGAGCTTTCTATGCGAACAATACACAACACATCTATCAAAAACTGTCTTTTGCATATAAGCAGGTACAGTTGCATGAGTGAAAAAAAGAGATTCGTCTGATTTGGGTTACCTGGTGGTATTATAAATGACTGAATCAGAGAATATTTTTTTATTTTCATAAATAACGATTTTCTTTATTCATTAGCATGAATAAAAACATATTTTGAAATTATCAATGCCATTAACTTTACTGCACTTTTCAGAAGCATGACAGCATTGTTTTTGACCCACTTCAGGACATCTTTTTTCATAATCACTTCTATTGTCTTTGCATTTAACTAAGCATTTATGCTAAATAAACTACTTTATTTAAACTACTTTATTAATAAATGAATACCATTTCTATTGAAATTGGAATGCGTGCCATGTATTAATTACACATCTGTGTAGTGATAAAGTTATATATATTAATTGTAATATCAAATAACACACTGCAGTTAAAATAATAATCAAGCACTTTAATGTGCTTTAAAATGTTGGACAACACATCAAAATAGTGTACTTTAAAGTATGACAAAAGTTTAGTAAAACATAATGATTTAAAATGTACTTTAAAGTAAAACGTAATTTGACATTTGTGCACTTTTCAAAAGCTTAAGTGTGTTCATGAAAGTTTCGCTCTTTAAGTACACTTAAGGGATTTTATTTCATTAATATTATATTATCTGCGAGTACATTTATTTTTTTTAAATGTTCTTTTATTTGAAGTTCACATTTAAGTCCACATTCAAGTTAACCCCAGCAAACACAGAACGTTCCCTTAACGTTAGTTGTTGGTTCCCGTTTGGTTATTTTTCTGGGAACCAAATACTAACGTTAGGGGAACGTTCTTTTTAGCTTATATTTTTTATAACCATAAAATAACGTTCCCAGAATGTTGCATGGTGGTTATTATTAAATAACCAAAATATAACCTATAGAGAACGTTCCCTGATGGTTATTTTTAGGTTATTATTTTGCAACCATAAAATAATGTTCCCAGAACATTGCCTGGTGGTTGTTTTTAAAATAACCCAAAATAAAGTTCCCTAATGGTTATTCTCAGGGTATTTTTATAACCCTGTAAAACTATCTTTCCAATGAAAACTTTGCAGATGTTTTTGTGTAATGACCTACACTCTGAAATTCGTTTAATGTAACATTTATTCAAATACAGAAATTAGATCAACCAAAACACGTTTTAAATTATAATATTAGGCCAGGGCTAAGCATAGTGATAACAGAAATCATAAATTCGTGTTTTATTTTAATTTACTGCGCCTCTGATCTGCAAGCGCTGCACTAGTAGCACGTGCTTTATCCTGTCTTCGCGCGCTCGCGGAATTTAAAAATTAACGGTCATTTCGTTTTACTGCTGACTGACTCGCTCGTTTATCGATCTATTTATTTAATTGGATGATTACTTCAAATTAATATAAGTTAGTAATGAGAGGATGATTTCGGAGGAATTTGATACACCTAACTGAAGAGAACATGATGTTAATGGAGACGCTTTGTTTACGGATCAAAAGGAATGTCCTGCTGTACAAACTGTGCACTTCGTGGTAAGAAATGAATGTACTTTTAAGTCAAGTAATTTTTTTATATATTAGAATAAGTCATATTTTATAAACCATACATTAAAGTCATTTTTATTTGGTGCTGAAAACATGTAAAATCTGCAGGGTGCCCCGTAATGGACATTTAATCGTATTTAATCTTACATATGGTTAAACAATAGATAAAAACAAGATATGGTTCTTCTTATAATACTGATATAAGGGTCGTGATTGTGGATGATTACTGACCTACAGCGGAGTGATACTGGAGTGAAGCGGTTAGGGAAACGTTATAGTAACGTTATTCAAACAAAAAACTAACGTTCTAAACTTCCCTGGCTAACCAAAAACAAACCTTAATAAACCTTAATAAAATAACGTTCTGGGAACCAAAAATTGCAAGCTGGGATAGTTAGGAAAATTGAATAAATAATATAAATTAGATTTTAATTGTGTCTTACAATATGATGTTGTCACTACCGGTATAAATAATGTACATGCACTGAAGTACAGATGAAACATCGACCTAAAAACAAACCGAGTTTCTTTTGAAATGTCGCGTCCCGTGTGCGTGTGGAAACAGAAATGCAGACAGACAGATCGATTATTACTGTCATCACTGATGAACCGACAGAGGTCAGTCATGGCGAGCGGTAAGGACACGCATCAGAACAGCTGCTCGAGCTGCAGATGACGGATTGTTTGCGCGTCAAGCTCTTGGCTGATCGTGAATGTCGGTGTTTGTCGTGTCTCAGTCTCAGAGCCGGTGACTGTGGTCTTCAAGCTCTACTGCCTGGCTGTCATGACCCTGATCGCCGCCGCATACACCGTGGCTCTCTGCTTCACCAGGACCGTGTCCTCAGACCCAGGGGCGGTTTCTCCATTAGGGCGATTGGGCGACGCACCACCAAAGCGTGAACGGGAGGGATTTTTTTTCTTTCACATTCAACCACAGTGTTACGCTAGCTTTCACTGTTTGTTCTGC
The DNA here is from genome assembly GCF_001515605.1 of Sinocyclocheilus anshuiensis. Taxonomy (NCBI): domain Eukaryota; kingdom Metazoa; phylum Chordata; class Actinopteri; order Cypriniformes; family Cyprinidae; genus Sinocyclocheilus; species Sinocyclocheilus anshuiensis. Next base: position 718,854 of record NW_015544231.1, on the reverse strand, counting down.
CTCTAAATAGTCCAATCGGCGTCGAGTCGCGTTTTGTGTAGTACCGCCCCTTTTTGGGCGATTCTGTCAGACTGAGCATCGCCCCGACATCTTTAACTATCCGTTAATTTATCCATTGAATGGGTGACCTATCATCATTAATCATGCAAACATTTGCCCCCCCTGAGAGAATTGGCAGGAGCCGCCACTGCTCAGACCTGTACTTCTCCACCGCCGCCGTGTGCCTGACCGAGCTCATCAAGCTGCTGCTGAGCCTGGGGATGCTGCTCAGGTGTGTGTGAGTGAGTGAGTGAGAGAGAGAGTCTGTCAGAGTGTGTGTGTGTGTGTGTGAGAGAGTGTCAGAGTGAGTGAGTGAGTGAGTGAGTGAGTGTGTGTGAGTGAGTGTGTGTGTGTGTGTCCTCCTCACCTGTGTGTGTGTGTGCTGCAGGGAGAGTGGAGACTGGGGCCGCTGCGGGAGTGTGGTGGTCAGTAATATTCTCAGGAGTCCGGTGGAGCTGCTGAAGCTGAGTGTGCCGTCGGTGGTCTATGCTGTCCAGAACAACATGGCCTTCGTGGCATTAAGTAACCTGGATGCTGCTGTCTACCAGGTATCTGAACACATGAGCTCCGGCTCCGAGCTTCACTTCCACACTAAAATAGACATTAAGGAAGAAGCGTCACGCAGCTCTATCCAGTGTAACAGCAGCAGTCTGAAGGGCTTGTGCCGTCACCTGATAGAGCAGTGTGAAGAACAGACTGATAGTCCCTGAGCATCGTCCCGTCTGATGAAACTCACATCCAGCTGCATTTATAAACACAATTCTGTTAGATCAAGTCTACAGAACATAACCGTTTCATCTTTTACCCAGAACCGTATTCAGTCTTCTGTCAGCTGAGACGCTGCCTGAGGAAACCAGAGAAGAGCAGGAGATGAAGTGATGATGATCAAAATGAGTTTATTAAAGAATCTTAGTTGCATTTGTTTCAGATCATGACAAATATAACAAGTGTTATTAGACTAAATGACTTCATCAACATCCCATAAAGCCTAGAACTAATATTCTGTCTTACTCATGAAGACCAGCTCTCCAAGGAAGAAGCGTCACGCAGCTCTATCCAGTGTAACAGCAGCAGTCTGAAGGGCTTGTGCCGTCACCTGATAGAGCAGTGTGAAGAACAGACTGATAGTCCCTGAGCATCGTCCCGTCTGATGAAACTCACATCCAGCTGCATTTATAAACACAATTCTGTTAGATCAAGTCTACAGAACATAACCGTTTCATCTTTTACCCAGAACCGTATTCAGTCTTCTGTCAGCTGAGACGCTGCCTGAGGAAACCAGAGAAGAGCAGGAGATGAAGTGATGATGATCAAAATGAGTTTATTAAAGAATCTTAGTTGCATTTGTTTCAGATCATGACAAATATAACAAGTGTTATTAGACTAAATGACCTCATCAACATCCCATAAAGCCTAGAACTAATATTCTGTCTTACTCATGAAGACCAGCTCTCCATGAAACTCCACATTCGTATGATTAAACAACAAGCATAATAAAATTGACAAATGATTATGATTAAAAATCCCCAAAATAATGATTTAAACTACTAATGATTATAAAACAAATGTGTCCCTGGAGCACAAAAGCAGTCTTAAGTCGCTGGGGTATATTTGTAGCAAT
>NW_015544231.1:692392-715836 GCF_001515605.1 Sinocyclocheilus anshuiensis | reverse complement strand
GAGAGAGTGTCAGAGTGAGTGAGTGAGTGAGTGAGTGAGTGTGTGTGAGTGAGTGTGTGTGTGTGTGTCCTCCTCACCTGTGTGTGTGTGTGCTGCAGGGAGAGTGGAGACTGGGGCCGCTGCGGGAGTGTGGTGGTCAGTAATATTCTCAGGAGTCCGGTGGAGCTGCTGAAGCTGAGTGTGCCGTCGGTGGTCTATGCTGTCCAGAACAACATGGCCTTCGTGGCATTAAGTAACCTGGATGCTGCTGTCTACCAGGTATCTGAACACATGAGCTCCGGCTCCGAGCTTCACTTCCACACTAAAATAGACATTAAGGAAGAAGCGTCACGCAGCTCTATCCAGTGTAACAGCAGCAGTCTGAAGGGCTTGTGCCGTCACCTGATAGAGCAGTGTGAAGAACAGACTGATAGTCCCTGAGCATCGTCCCGTCTGATGAAACTCACATCCAGCTGCATTTATAAACACAATTCTGTTAGATCAAGTCTACAGAACATAACCGTTTCATCTTTTACCCAGAACCGTATTCAGTCTTCTGTCAGCTGAGACGCTGCCTGAGGAAACCAGAGAAGAGCAGGAGATGAAGTGATGATGATCAAAATGAGTTTATTAAAGAATCTTAGTTGCATTTGTTTCAGATCATGACAAATATAACAAGTGTTATTAGACTAAATGACCTCATCAACATCCCATAAAGCCTAGAACTAATATTCTGTCTTACTCATGAAGACCAGCTCTCCATGAAACTCCACAATCGTAAGATTAAACAACAAGCATAATAAAATTGACAAATGATTATGATTAAAAATCCCCAAAATAATGATTTAAACTACTAATGATTATAAAACAAATGTGTCCCTGGAGCACAAAAGCAGTCTTAAGTCGCTGGGGTATATTTGTAGCAATAGCCAACAATACATTGTATGGGTCAAAATTATACATTTTTCTTTTATGCCAAAAATCATTAGGATATTAAGTAAAGATCATGTTCCATGAAGATATTTTGTAAATTTCCTACCGTACATATATCAAAACTTAATTTTTGATTAGTAATATGCATTGCTAAGAACTTCATTTGGACAACTTTAAAGATGATTTTCTCAATATCTCAGCCAAATATTGTCCTATCCTAACAAACCATACATACATGGAAAGATTATTTATTCAGCTCTCAGATGATATATAAATCTCAATTTTAAAAAATGTACCCTTCTGACTGGTTTTGTGCTCCAGGGTCACAATTGAAGAAAAGAAGAAAACATGAATGTCTGGATTGAAGTGGATCCTCTGGTCCTGGGTATATGGGTGGTTTCTGACCAGATGAAAGGCCCCTTCACAGCAACACACGATAACGAGTTTATTCTAACAGTCTTCTGCTGCATTAAATCCTCCAGCTCTCTAATGTCCAGTGGATCCTGATTGGCTGTCAGTGTTTTTATTGTCCATCAGTTAGAAAAGTGATGCCATTGATATCGTTACTCTGTGTTGTTATTGCTCGCCAGTGCACTCTGAAGCCACTTGTCTCATAAGTAAACCGTAAATCTGTCTTCTTTGTCCCGCTGCTGTCAGTCACAGGGAGAGTCTCGCCGTACCTGTTTTTCTCATTGAATATCCTGTTTGAGTCGTACATGCCTCCGATTCTGGGAGCCCTGAGATCAGCGTGTGATGCTTCTTCAAGTGAATGAGTGCTTTCTGCTGGGTGGGGAAAGGTGAGTTTGAATGCGGCTGTGTGTGTGTCCGGTGACGTATCAGCTGAAGATCCCCTGCACGGCGCTGTGTACGGTGCTGATGCTCAGCCGCTCTCTGAGCCGCCTGCAGTGGTTCTCAGTCTTCATGCTGTGTGGAGGAGTCACGCTGGTGCAGTGGACGCCGCCGCAGGCCACCAAAGTCCAGGTACAGCTGCAGGAGATCCCATAGGAGCCCATTCACTGCCTGCTTCAAACCTGTACAGTCTAGATAGCAGCCTCCAGAGCATTGCACACCACCAGTCAAAACCTTTTAATGTTTCTGAAAGAGTCTTCTGCTCAGCAAGACTGCATTTATTTGATCAAAAATACAGTAAAAACTGTATTTTTTGTATGATCTGTGTCGCTGTGCTTCAGGTGGAGCAGAACCCGTTCCTGGGCTTCCTGGCGATCGCGGTGGCGGTGCTCTGCTCCGGGTTTGCAGGTACGATGTGTTCAGTCGTGTTTATGATCAGGGTTTCTGGTGAGGAGCATCAGTGACGCTCTGTTTGGGCTCAGGTGTGTACTTCGAGAAGGTCCTGAAGAGTTCGGACACGTCTCTGTGGGTGCGTAACATCCAGATGTACCTGTCGGGAATCGTGGTGACCCTCATAGGGGTCTTTGTGACGGACGGGGCCCAGGTCCTGGAGAAGGGCTTCTTCTACGGATACACGCCGTGGGTCTGCGTAGTCATCTGCGAGTAGCTCCTGCGTGGCCTTTACTCCTGCTCTCTGAAGTGGTGTGTTTGGAGGATAGGGCTCACTGAGCAGGAACGTCCTGTGTATTTAAACACATGGAGCGGTTTGATGGGTTTCTCTCTCTGCCTGCAGTTCTGGCCAGCGTGGGAGGAATGTACACGTCTGTGGTGGTCAAATACACTGATAACATCATGAAGGGCTTCTCCACGGCCGCTGCCATCGTCCTGTCCACCGTGGCGTCCGTCATTCTCTTCGGCCTGCAGATCAGTGAGTGTATCGCTCAGTCACATCGTATTCTGATCAGTTGGTGTATATACAGTTGAAGTCAAAAGTTTACATACACCTTGCAGAATCTGCAAAATGTTAATTATTTTACCAAAATAAGAGGGATCACACAAAATGCATGTTATTGTTTATTTAGTACTGACCTGAATAAGATATTTCACATAAAAGAAGTTTACATATAGTCCACAAGAGAAAATAAGAGTTGAATTTATAAAAATGACCCCATTCAAAAGTTTAGGAGTAAAATGCTGTATAATCAGTGCGAGTGATATATGAACTCCAAAAAGCCTTCAGAATATAGACAGGAAAAGTGTGGAGTGTGTAAGTGCTGCAGAAGTGGAGAAAAACTCACCACCTTTAAAGAAACAAATCTACAGACGCAAGTAGATAAAGTGTAATAAACGCTAGCATTCATGTATTTTGAATGTTTTCTTTTACAAGTCTGAAAGAAGACATGTTATGGAGCAAAACAGAGCAAAATCTCAGAATAGACTAATGCATGAAAAACACTTGATTTTGAGGCGTCCTTGTTACAGTGCGATTATACATTGAAGTACTGAGTAATATTAACTACGTGTATTTATTATATGCTTAAGGTTAGGATTTGGCTTCGGGTTACTTATGCATTGTTTGTTGTTGTTATAACGGTTAGTACATGAAACAACCTTAAAATAAAGTGTTACAATACAGAACAGATACATCTTTTGAATGTAATCTTGAATTAGAATGCTTTGAGCTGCTGTTGTCCAGCGCAGCCTCGTGGGGTGTTGTGTTGTGCTCACACACTCTTGGCTCTCTGCAGCGGCGGCTTTCCTCGGCGGAGCGCTGCTGGTGTGCGTGTCCATCTACCTGTACGGCCTGCCCAAACAAGACACCAGCAGAGTGCAGAAGCCCAGCTCAGACGGAGAGGACACACAGAGACTCATCACAGTCTGATGGACAGACACACATCTGCTCTGCTGGACAGGAGGAGCCTCTGGGTTGTTTTATCTCTCTGTGTAATTTCATTTCTAGGTCTTGATGCAGATGCACTGATACCAAACCCTACACTGAATGTCCCTGTGCTCTTCCGACAGGTTTATTCTTTAGATTGCCAATGTTATTTGTATAAGTGCTCTTAAATATTGACGCAAGCTGAACGCGAGGATCCTTATGGGTTTGGAAAGCTGTAAATTACAGAGCGAATGTTGAATCCTGTGTTTAGGGAAGGCCTGGTCATCCGGGGTGGTCTCTGAATGTTGGCTCTTACGGACTGATGCGTTCACACGCGGCGTCTGAATCCAGACGTGATTAAACCTGAGGACAGACTACATGCATCAGTCCCAATCAATCCAAATCCTCTTCAGATGTAAAAGCACTTTCCTTTACATGCGCTTCAGTTATTCCACACAAAACTTTGTGATGCGTTTAGAAATGGAGAAAGATGTCACTGGAGCTGCTGCCGTATTATAAAAATGTTGAACACTTAAGAAAATATGATTCATTTCGTCCACCAGCGTTGGGGGTAACGCAAGTTATGCGATCAGATTACTTTTTTCAAGTAACTAGTAAAGTAATGCATTTTAAATTAGTTTCTTTTTCAAACAAGTAACGCAAGTAATTGTTTTTCTATGTATTCCTCGACTCCTCTCCTGTTCCTGTGTTGATGCAGAGGCGCTTCCTTCAGTCGGAGGATCATTCGTTTGCAAAAAAAAGCAAACATTTTCAAACACCTTTGCCGTAATATTAATTCCTGTTAGATTTTGTGTTTTACAGAGAACTGTGTGTTGTGTTTTGCAAAAAGTGTTTTATGAAATTGAAAACTGAGTCAAAGGCCAAATATTAGCGTATGGTTTTGCAGATTTGGTGTGTGCTTCTGCTATTTGAGTGTCAGCTTTCAGAAACTGTCTGACAAGTAAAGATTTTGTGTGTAAGCAGTTGAAAAACACTAAATGCTTACAATTCAAACACACAGGTGACTTTCCTGCAGTGAACACAGATCAATAACACTGTAACAAAAAACTCTTAGGATTCAGGAATTTTTGCATTTGCAGCTCTATTACAGTATACATAAATTAAATTACAGATACAGATGTATAATTCAGCAATGAACTTTTGGGAAAACAATCATTTTCATTTCACTACTGTGAAGTAATCTTGCAGTAGATGAAAAGCACTAGATCAGTTCAAATACCAAAGAATTGTATGAACTTGGCATGCACCACAATACAGTACAGTAAAAAATTACATTAAAAAAGTAAATTTAGCATCCTCTGCACATTTGGCCAAATGTATACAGTATACAGCACTACAGCATTTTATTGGTCTCCTGACACAAGACTAGCTATATCTCTAACCAGTCATTTCTCAGTTCTGCAGAAATGCAGTTCACATAAAAAATGGTTACAAATAAAGTTTGACAGTCACACGCTTGAAGGTGTACAACATGTGCTACAGTTTACTGTACATGTAGAATAGTGAAATGTCCATGATCTAATGTACTGTACTGTAATTATACTGTATGTGTAAGTATAAATCCCTGTAGATGATGCAGAGATTCTGATTGGGGTGTCATCAGTTTTTAGACTACTCATTGTTAAACTTTGAGAAATGTGTCTTTGTTTTGAAAACTGAATTAATGGTTTGGGGGAAAAAGTGCCAACTAAGAGCAGTTATATTAACAATCGAGAAAACTGCAATACGACTAGATTCTTACCTAACTCTGCTATTAGTTTCCGTGATCAGCATCTTATTGATCTCATGTTATTGTCACGGCTTATATTCATGATGAAAGTGGAGCGAGCGGTCGGAGAATCGGATCACCAAACAATTACGCGATGAATCTCAGACATATCCGGACGAGATTAGATTTCTCAGAGGACTTCTGAGTTACCTGAACAGCAGTAATTGTCTGATTCACGAACAAATGGAAGAACAATTAGTTAGTGAACTGCGCCGCACTTTGTGGTTTTGACTCAAAAGATCCGGTTCATAAGTCATTTGTTAAAGAAGCCCACTACACTGGCACGCTGCGTGCGTGCAACCATCGTGCAGTTTATTAAAAGACGTGTTTTGGCCATTATTTTGCGTTACTCTGTCATCGCCGCGGCTGAAAAGTAGCTCATGAAACACTGCTTACATTAATATTTTATGCTGTGGTGGCACAGCTTTTTCTTAGTGTGGCAGTAGATCCCCCCTGCGAGGATGTGTTTCACTAGCAGCCTGAGTGTGTAAACCATACATCTGTGTTCTGCTTTACTTTCTCAAGTTTGCTTTATCGTTTATAATCATAGTCATGTTATATTGGTGTTTTCCTTGCTCTTGCAGTGCTTGCTATTGTTGTTTGTGGGGATCATGTAACATTTGTCTTCACAGATAAGAGGGGATGTCTCAGTCTCAAGCTTTTATGGGATGTTGATGTGAATCAGTTTGGTATAACACCACTTGCTGGATTTGTGCCAGTCAGACAAAGTCTGAGCATCAAAACATACACGACTAAGATTACTCAATAAATTCTGCTCAGCTTTTATAATCATCACGTTGTCTCCTCAGTCGACCTCCCAGGCTGACACAAGACTATTGATTAATACAGTTTTGTGAACTGGCTTGGATACGGATGAAACGGATGTCTTCTGACAGCATCTGGTAAATACACTGCAATATTTATTTTAATGCAATATTTCTGGTGTTGAGATTTGATCTAACATTATAATAATGACCTCTTATGTTTTAGCCGCACACAAATCAACGAATTCAGTGCACATTAGTAAAGGAGTTACAAATAGAGAAAGCAATGGTTCGATCGCAGATGCAGGCACTGGGCTTTACTAGGTTTTAAGGCAATATGAAACTGCATTTTAATCAAGAGGAACCATGTCAGTTTCAAGCAGTTCACAGTAAATGCTGCATCTCTGCTGCCACTGTGAGTTTAAGCTGTATTCACAAACACAAGGGTCACTTCATTTACATTTGCATCATTTACAACCTTTTTGTGTGCAGAAGTTTGCAGAATTTCACCAGTAATCTGTCAGAATAAAAGCTTGAGCATTTGAACGTCGAATAGTGAAAAATATAAGACATCAATGTTTGTATTGTAATTGTTGTGTTGGTTCTTATGAAGAGTGAACAAGTGTAAAGACCCTTATAACCACTTCCATCAGCAGTACAGTCTCAGCAGCAGCAACATGAGATATTTTCATATGAAATTAAACATCATATCACAATATATGACAAAACAAAACACAGCATTATCATTTGGTCAAGTTGTGCAATCCTATATATAAATCATTTTACAATAAAAACATCTAAATATAACAACTTAAATTAAAAATAACTAACTACAAAATAAAATGCTTACTAAAAAAAGATGGGATATTTTATCTGTTCACACGCACCAGTATAAAGAACCGTAAATATGTGAATGTGTTGAAATATTAACTTAAAATCTCGGGGAACCTCAAGAAAATATTTCACATCAAGCAGGACCTCACCTGCACAAACAAGGACTTTTTAAACTCCGCGGCGCTCTGCTTCACGGAAACCTGGCTTCACGGAGCCATCCCGGACAGTGCATTACATCTAACGGGCTTCCAGCTGTTCAGAGCGGACCGCAAAAAAACCACAACAAATTCCTCGTGTGTTTGCACACCTGGCGAATAAAGCTAATTCTGATTCTGATTCTGATTCTGAAGAGGTTCGGCTGACAAAAACTTTGGATGTATCATTTGAGCTTTTAAAAGTTACTAAAGGCCCTTTCGTTGGATTCATGTATTATTTATTTATATAATTTTGTCAATTGTTTTTAGTTTGTTCATGTTTCGTGAACTATGTTGACCCGCAACAAATATAAGAACAAATACATATGTATGTTTAAGTTTGTTCCTAAAAGATAATAAAAATTACATTTAAAAAATAGACAGTATATAGACATGAAAATTACTATAACACACAACAAAATGATTAAAACTTCAACTAAAATAAAATAAAAATGGAAAATATAAAATTAAAAACGGATTCAAAATATTAATAAAAACGATAAGTGTCTCAAAGATACTAAAATTACACTGGGTTAAACCATCAAGCTTTTATTTAGGATAAAACCTGCAGTGAGCCCTTAAAGCTTTAATAATCATTCAAACATGAAATGAAGCAAGTGACTCTGAGTCACTGAATCACTTACTCATTTAATGCATGCAAAACCGTGGATTCATTCAGTAATGAATCACTGCTGTGTTGATCAGAGATGCTGAACAGTTCTGCTGAGTCAGGGCGAGACTATACGTGTGTGTGTGTGTGTGTGTGTGTGTGTGTGTGTGTGTGAGGTGTGAGTGTGTGTGTGTGTACCTCTCTGCCCACCGGTGTCCCATGGCTCGCAGGATGTGAAAGAGCTGCTTGAAGTGGCCTGTCTGACTCTTATCGGTCTTAAAGAGGGATGGAGAGAGGAGCTGATGCAGAGAGTGGCAGAGCTGTGTGGTTTAGCAGTGATTTCTGACAGTTCTTACCACATAAATCATCTCATCAAAGCCGAACCTCTGCTTCCTGTCCAGCGCAGCTGCGACATCTCTAAACAAACAGAAATGACACGTGTTACGGCAGGAGACGACTCTGTAAACTCTACACAAGTGTGTGTGTGGCTCAGAGAGGTGCGTGACACCTGGTGATGTACAGAGACGTCCCATCACTGCGCACCAGTGTGGCGTAAGACGACATATCGTCCGCTCCAGACAGATCCACCACAGCCGTGCCCTTCCTGCACAACAACCAGTCACTGTCAGTTACCACACCACCATTATGTCTGACTGACAGATGTGTCCTTTCAAAGAATACTTCACACAAATAACCGTTTGAAGTGACAAGGTGTCCATAATCAATAACCCAGTGAAAAAGTGCATCTGCTGTTGTCGCTCACATCAAAATCCAGCCACAGATTTGTTTAGAGCTGTTTAAACGCTGCTTGATCTGTGCAGATTTCTCTCCTGATTCAGACCAGAACACTTTTTCACTGGAGGAAGCGTTATTATGGATTATGGACTCATATTTTAGTTAAAAACAAGATATGATCTATTCACTATCATATTGGCGAAACTGATCTGGCAATGCGATGCATTGTGTTTGCACTCTGGAGAGAATCAGAGGGTTTATTTTTGTCTGTGCTGAGTCCAGTGAAAGGCAAGCTTGAGAATCCTCTCATAACAAAACTTAATGCGATCGCGTTGAACTAAGACGAGCAACAGCTTTTTAGTGAATATAAAGGCAGTGCTCTTTGTGTGCTTTCTAGGCTATACAGCCAATAATCCATTCAGAATTTGTACAGAACTTTTATTTTTCACAGCATGTCATACACGCTGCAAAGTTTCGGGAATGAAGTGATTCACACTTGAAAGAGCAAAACGGGACAAAAATGTAGGTGAAAATGCTGTGTTTGAGCAGTTTTCACAGCAGCTCATATTCAGGCGATCGCATGGAGTTTTATGTGGCAGAAGGCTATATGTTTCAAAGTCAGACAAATTAGCATCTGTTGATTTCATCTTATGTGTAGATTGCTGGGTTTTATTTAGTGTCGTACTCGGTGGTCTTTAAGAGTCCTGCGGTCGTCAGCTCGTCCAGCACACTCTGGGTTTGATGGTGATGAAACGCCTCTCCAGAGTAATGGTCAAAGTCAACTCCTAAACGCTGAGAGAGCACAGACACCGCCGTCAACAACACAACACATTTTCATTCCTCACCGACAGATATTTGTTCTGTAATCTCTCAGTTTCTCAGAACACAAGGCTTCATATCTTCATTTTGCATCTCAACTAAATGTATCCTGATTTAAGAACATCTGGATATTTATGTTGGAAAACGACAAGAATACTGAGGAAGATATTCATTTTTGCATTTTCATTCAAGTCAATGTAAGACTTTCTGTACTTTTTAAAGTCTTAATTTGTTATTAGCAATGTGCTTTTGGGTCAAAACAACTCAAGATGATGGAGCAGGTCACATGTCTCTTTCTATTCATTATCGTGAGTTACGCTCAGTTTTTGACAGACACTCTCAAGAAGTTCAGTTTATACATGCGGCTTCATGAAACCTGCCTTGCTGTTTGAGTGTTGAATATTATACATGAAAATACACTGATTTTAAGAGTTTATTCTTCATTTTATCCTTTAATAGTATAGTATTGTATGACTTGACAGGGTTACCGGTACAGTTTACAGCATTGTTTGAGAGAGATTTAAGAAAAATCGACATGCACCTGAAATATGTTCAATACGAATCAGTATCAAATATCCAGTCAAATGCTCATTAGAATATCAAACTTGCCGAAGTCACAGATGCTGTGAAGATGCATAAGAAATCCTGAACGTTAACATCTGAAATGTGATTTTACACACGTGCATAAAATTGGCATAATTTAATGCATTAGGCAAAGGCAGAATCTAGAGTTTCGCATTAGTTAAAATACACATTAAAACTATTTAATTTCACATTTTAATTGCACTCAACCAATGCACGCCATTCCTCAAACGCAGCTTTGTTATTATTTTATTATTTATTTTTTGTTTTGAGCGCAAGCACTCCCAGATATGAACACATAAATCCCTCACGAACGAGACCTGATATTACCTGATAGATGCGTTTATATTCGTCCACCGTGATCTCACGAAACGCACGCTCTCATCGTGCTCGGCCTCGCGGTTCACCTGAACATACACCTGCAGAACAACAGATGTGAGCGCGTGCAAGCCAAACACACAGACGTCTGCTCAGAGCGGACCTCAAACAGGTGCTCCAGCTGCTGCGTCCTCAGCTTCTCCTGAGAGCCGGAGCGTTCAAAGCCTGCGCCCAGCAGACCTGCAAACACCAGACACCACAGACTCAAACCAGGCTCACTGAGATACCACATGCCCTTTTACAGGAGATAACACATACAGTATGTAACAGAGACCGAGCGACACGCGTCACAATCTGAAAACCTCGCCCACCGGCGGGGAAACAATCCAACGCTCTCCATTGCAGTGTTGCCAGCTTAGCAATTTTGTTGATAAATTTAGCAACTTTTCACACTACCCTAGCAACTTTTGCTTCCAAACGCACCTAGCAACAAATTTAGCACTTTTAATAAGTGACTCAAATGATAAAAAGGCACACATTTTCCATCTAAATTACACAAAAAGAGGAAAGCAAAGATGCTAAGCAGTACACACAACACATTAAGTTAGCTGCTATTTTCAGTTGTTCCGTTTAATAATAATAATTAAATCACTGTTCATTTATGATACACCTTGTACCTGCGATTGCCGATCATTTAGTACACTGTAAGAAAAATATCTAGAAAAATGGAAAAGGTACTAGCAATTTTCCAGGACAAATCCATAATCCATTATCCGTTGTAACCCGAAAACACAAAATACAATAATTTAAAATGAGGTTAAAAACCTGTGAAAAATCAATACGCAAAATTCCTTCATGTTAACACAGTAGATTGTGCCCTATTTTGACACTCATCTTAGAGTGTAGCATACTAACTAACTACTAATACACTGCTTCAAACTATAATTGTTCAGAATGTGTAGTTTTACTAGTTTACTATCTAATAAAAAACCTTAAATTGTTCAAAAATGTGTAAGTGTTCAATATTTCAATGTTGTTGTTTTTTAAATAGCTATTTATATTTTAATATACTATATTATATTATTTTACGAACAAATCTAAATTAACACATATCATTTTTTATATTTTTTTTGGCTGAGATTTGATGATGCGACAATGTTGCAGTGATTACGTACTGACGTCATCGCGCAATATGACTCTGTATTGCGGGAAGCTGCCTCCTTGTCATTTCTGACTTATAACAAAAAACAGAACAATGTCTAAAAGCTGCTGTGTGACGAGGTGTACAGCAAACATGCTAACAAAACCAGAACTACGTTTTTATAAGCTGTCGACCCAAAAAACGAGCGTTTAGGACTCAAAAGTAGAGCGCAACGTGTCTATTACTCCGAGAACTGCACCCGAGAACTTTCACACAGCAGCTTTTAGACATTGTTCTGTATTTTGTTATAAGTCAGAAATGACAAGGAGGCAGCTTCCCGCAATACAGAGTCAATGAAGAGCATTGGATTGTTAATAACGGTAACAGGTAACTTACCAAACTGCATTCCCCAGTCGCCCAAATAATTGACTCGAATGACCTCCTTCCCCAAGGCCTTCTTTAGGTTGGCAATGAAGTTTCCTCCAAAAGAAACAGAGCTCATAATTTAAGCTGAGAACGTGTTTGTGAACTACTGTTTTATTAAAATCATCTGTTCAATACAAACACAGAATATTTGTACACCAGTACTCCCTCTGCTGGTGACAGAGGTAACTAGTTTAACAGGAACGCATTGCATTTGACACTTGCAGAACTATTTCAACAGAGTAATGACCTTACCGATTATAGTGGAGCGCAGGTGTCCGGCGTGAAATTTCTTAGCGATATTTGGAGAACTAAAGCACAGAGAGTTCAGTGTATAACACCACAGAGCCACAGGCTACATCACAACATGCTGTAAGCTAACGGGTGTGCTACTCACAGTGTACGCATGCCAAAACAAGGCTTTCCTTCACCGCAACAGTTATTTACACCTAGTTGGCACTAACTAATGTACTAAGACGGAGCTATTAAAACACATTTAGCATCTTCTTGTAGCCATAGACTGTCTAATTTAACGAAACTAGCTACGAGTCTAATTTATTCTCTGTAGTCTTTGAGAGAGCTCTTTTGACTTGGCCATATGTATGTGTAACAGCTCAACAAAATTACATCTTGTTAAAGAGTTTCCAAAGACTTATTTTTGTTTTAACACATTTCTTTTTACCCTACCATGCAAATAAGTGACTTAAAAACAGCAGCGTTGAATAATAATGACATGGCTGTATTAAAAAAAAACTCCAAAATATCTCATTATATACTGACACCATCACTTTTAATATGCCACTAAACTGTTATAGATGCTATTTTAAACATTTTGGATCTTCAGAAAAGCTTTCATTTATAATGTATTAACCTCTTAACTGTTAGGCCTCTTCTGAAGAAACCGAACCTTGACCCTTCTGTTTATTCTAATTTTAGACCTATTTCAAATTTGCCTTTTATTGCGAAGATTTTAGAAAAAGTTGTATTCAATCAATTGCAGGATTTTTTTGAGTGCCAATTCAATCCAATTCAAGGCTTTAGAGTGCGCCATAGTATTGAAACAGCTCTTTTGGAAGTATGTAATGATGTATTCATCTCTACAGACTCTGGAAATTCTGTTATTTTAGTACTTTTAGACCCAACAGCAACGTTTGATACAGTTAATCATTCCATTCTCTTTTCTCATCTAGAGCACTATGTGGGCCTACGGGGTAATGTTCTGAAATAGTTTGCATCTTACTTGCATAACAGATGTTGTGCAGTTAATATTGCAAACCACACTGCATCTGTAGCCAAGCTTACCTGTGGAGTCCCACAAGGCTCTATTCTTGCTCCCATTTTGTTTTCTCTTTATATGTTTCCGTTGGGGAATATTTTTAGGACACATGGAATTTCCTTCCATTGCTTTGCAGATGACATTCAAATCTACTTACCATTCAAAAAAGGAGATATAAATGATTTCGAAGTCTTGGCAGCCTGTTTGAAAGACTTAACTAATTGGATGTCTACAAATTTCTTGCATTTTGAATCGAAAACTGAGATTATTGTGTTTGGTCCAGCATCCTCCTCAGTCACTTTAAAAGCAAAGTTCTCTCAATTTAAGTTTGATTTGAAACCACGTTAAAAATGTGGGCTATATTATAGATAGTCACCTTAAAATGGATAAGCAAGTTAATTGAATTGTTAGGTCTTGCTTTTCCCATCTTCGTCAAATCTCCAAAATCAAGTAATTTCTTAATTTTATGGACACAAAAAAGATTATTCATGCTTTAATTTCATCACGGCTGGACTATTGTAATAGTCACGTATTTTTGCGCACACGTAAGCGGGAGTACTTGCTTCCCTCCATTGGCTGCCTGTAAGATATAGGATTGATTTTAAAGTACTTATATTTGTTTATCAGTCTATTCATAGGTTTGCTCCTACATACCTTTCTGACCTTATTTCAATTCATCAGGTAGCCGGTCCCAATCTTTGGAATAGCTTACCACAACACATTAGATCCGCACCCACTTTGTCCATTTTTAAGCATAAACTTAAAGACTACTTTTTCTCTCTTGCTTTTAAATAATGTGTATATATGTGGCCTTTTGTGTTTTTCTTCTCTTAACTCTGTTTTAGGGTTATATTGTTTTCTTTTTGTTGGTATTTAGTTTTATCTTTGAATTGTAAAGCACCTTGGACAATGAACATTGTAATTATATGGTGCTATATAAATAAAAAGATGAAAGACTAAGACCAAATATTGTTGGCTTAAAACAGATGAAGAGTTGGCAGGCCTGTGCTGCAGTTCAGTGGATGTTTGGCGCTATAGGGTCTCTGCCGGTCACAGGACTGAGATCTACGAATGAACCCACCTAAACTCCACCAGCGTCCTTCCTCCCTGCAGATGACGCAGAAACTCACTCTTCACACCAAACCCGTCTGGATCTGAGCGCAGCTGCTCTAGGAGTTTCTGAAGAAAACAGAGTGTGAGAGACATCCAGACACACTTTAATTAGAAAAAAATCACAATGAAATAGAAGTAGCAACAGATATTTTCTTCTGTATTGTGACCAGTGTTGGGGGTAACACATTACAAGTAACGCCAGTTACGTAATCAGATTACTTTTTTCAAGTAACTAGTAAAGTAACTAATTACTTTTTAATTTAGCAGGAAATATCTGCGTTACTTTTTCAAATAAGTAACAGCCGTTACTTTGTTTCCATGTATTGAGTGACAGCTCTGGTGTTGCCATGGTGACAGAAATCAGGAGTAAGTGCAGAGCGTTGTGTGTTACTGTAGTTCTAGACTAAATATGAACATGTGTTTACTCATCTCACTGCACAAATCACCTTACGACAGAGTTCACGTGTGATTCATGAAGCATTCGTATGCCGCCAATCTCATCATACGAATGCTCGCACGTTGATAAATGTGGCGGCAGAAAACAATCATCATTAGAATAACACGCCCCTAAAAACACCTTGGTTTAGAAGCCTCGCCCCTAGAGTTTACGACACGGAGAAACGAAACCCGGCCTAAAAGAGGAGGTAATCTCATCAAAGAGAGATTGATCTTACTCCAAAAACACCCGTTAACCTTGTAACTGCAAACAATTACATTAATGTATGTGTATATTAAATACCGGTAAATATAAAGAAACCTTTACAAACATAAACATTATTTAGTTCCTTTCACTCCACAACAAATCCTTTACATTTAACGACGTTACAGAACAAGAAGGACAAAATAAGCAGCTATAAAATTATATATTAAACTTTAATATAAAAAAAAAACGCTATAAGCTAGTGGCATTTATTATAAACAGCAAACGTCAAGCAAAACTGAAACGGCATTGGGCTCACGAGCCTCTTGCATTCAACTAGAATCCAAATGTTTCCATTTTTGCCATATTTGTAACATTTGGTTGCTTAACTATTATTCATTATGTAGCCTAAACATGGCTTTATACTTCACTCATGCTCTAATATCCGCGTTAAATCCTTCACATGCATACAAATGTTTGTTTGGGCGCTGCACGCTGATTTCACAGCGGACCTTTAAAATAAATAGTGTGACTTTTATGTTTGGTTGACTGTATTTTAGTTTGATGATGAATGGCTGAAATGTCAGGCAACGCTAGAACTAATACTGTTTGTGTGTGCGCGAGCGCCAGCGCGATTAAATCAAATAAAGATATAAAGAAAATAAATAAAATGCATTAAGAGTGTCACAAAAACGAGCGTAGCATATAGGCTACTTGTCGCGCAGTTTTTTTTTTCTTTTGTTAAGAGAAATATATTTTGTGTAGCCCTTTTAAAGACTTAATTTCTGTTTTTCTCTCAACACAGAAACAGGAGAGGAGTCAGTGAATAAATGGGAAAACAGAGTAACTTGCATTACTTATTTGAAAAAGAAACTCAATATATTTTGTTGTAAATTTGAAAGTAATGCATTGCTTTACTAGTTACCTGGAAAAGTGATCGTAATTCATGTTACCTGTAATGTGTTACTCCCAACACTGGTCAAAACATTAAAAAAATGAAACGTATGCATGGACGAATCATTCACAATGAGATCTATAATATGCATTTAGACTATACAATTTTAATGTCATGCTAACATTAAAGGCAATATATATATATATGTAGCATTGGCTTCATTCAAGCTGTCAAACCAGAAAAAGACAAACATATTGCTGTAATAGGTCTACACAGCTTAACCTGCAGCCAAGGGTGATTCAGGAGTGTGTTCACCTGTGCCAGGACGAGTTTGTTCAGTCTGAAGTGAAGCACTCCTCGGCCAGCGACGACCTCCTCCACCACAGCATCCAGCTTCATCTGGAGCAGAGAAACACACACATCCATCTGGGCCCGCATTCACAAAACACTTCATCTTACCACCAAGCGTTCTCCTGAAGAGCAGCAAAAGCTCTTCGCTAAGAGTTTCCCCTTTAAACCTATTCTCAAAGCTGCGGAGACAACCCTTTGCTGAGGAACAGAGAGAAGTCTTAAGCTCAGAGTAAGGGGGCGGGGCTGAGCTCGTTGCTATGGATGATGTCAGCGTGCTTATTAACTATGCACACAGTGATTTATTCATAGAAATTGTGTAGTGCATGATAATATGTTGCCACATTTAAATAATGATTTTTTAAAAAAATGCAGGCTAATTGTCAGCCTCTTACATGTGTGCTTCTTGTAAACAATTAGTGTATATGCAAATAAACAGCCTTCATATGAACCCTCCTCATAATAACATTGGTTTTGTTTGGTTTAATTACAAACTGGACGCAAGCACAGCTGTTACTTCTTGCCGAGCTGATTAATGAAAACAAGGATATAATCAAAGGAAAATCTGGAGTTAGATAACCACCAAAACCACAGGTGATACCTTTTTAAAAGCACATTATCGTCAAATGTTTCTAAAAATGTTTCTGTTCCGAGACAGATTGCTAGCAACAGTTATTTTAGGATAGTTTGTGGCTTGGTCTTAGTGACTTAGGAGTCCTCTTCACTACTCCTAACGTTTCACAGATTTAGGAGCTAGTTTTACTGCTAAAACACTTTGTGAAACACTCTTAGAACAAAAATTTAGGAGTCCTAAATTGAAGACTGACACGGCCATTATTTTTAAGATTTTCTCCTAAATCTGCGAATTATGAGCTACTTTTAGCTTTAAGATGTTTTGTGAATACGGGCCCTGATGCACAACCACAGTAGTGCTCACACTGTCATTCCCCAAAGCATTTACTCAGCTCATCAGAAGTAGCTGCGAGTGTCACGTCTGCCGCGGGGAGCTTTATGAACATGTTTGCGTTTCTTCCCCAGAGTGATCAGCCCTGCTCTGTCCTCGTGCCAGACTCACCTGATTGGCCAGGGCTTGTGTTTGGCTCTGCAGGTCTCCCTCCGCAGCAACAGCTCCGTCCTGCAGCAGACGCTTCACCGACACACACAGATCAGCGGCAGACCTGAGACGACACACACACGCTCTACAGGGCTGGCTCTGGGGCTTAATGCAATGACATTCACACCCGGCTTTCTGCTCTGATTTAAGAGTTTAAGACCTTTTTAAATCTAGCAGAAACCCTGGCAGTCATTCCTGAATGTGACTGGAGAGCATGTATGACACACACATCTTCATCTTCATCACATGCTGCTGTGTAGCTCAGTGACGAGAAGCAGTGTTGGGGAAAGTTACTTTCAAAGTGATGCGTTACAATATTGCGTTACTCTATAAAAAAGTATCCACTTGTGTCACTTAGTTACTTTTTTAATTGAAAGCTACGCATTGTTACTTTTGCGTTACTTTTGTCACCTGGGCTGAACTTACTTTGTTTTTTTTTTAACAAAAAACCCAAAATGTATATTTTTGGTGACTGTAAGGGCGCTTTCACGCCTAAACTGAAATGAATAATCCACAGACTGAATGAAGTGCCTCTGTAAGCACAGGAGAGCTGCCAGTGAATACAGGGAGACAAAGTAACCGAGTGTAGTGTAGCGGTTTCTCACGGTTTCTTCGACACGGGCACTGCAGAGATGAGCGGGATGAACACGTCCTCAGAGAGTCCACACACCTTGGCGAGCTGTAAAACACGCAGAGCGATCAGCTGCGATCAGTGCTGTGCCGGAGCTCAGACTGACGCGACGCGATTACCTGCTGCGCGACGCTCCTCCTGAAGAAACACGCCATGAGCTCACACAAGCCTCTCTCTCGTGTCTGAGAACACGCGTTTGACCCTTGACCTCAGATACCGTCAACACTCGACGCGTTTTCAAAATAAAGGTCACCACGCAAACTGCTCGCACTAGACATGAGCAATCGAATAGAAATAATTCAAATGAACGTGTTACCACTGTTACTTTACCTTTTCAATCATTGCCTCTGGACGTATGTGACCCTGCAGCACAAAAGCAGTCTTAAGTCGCTGGGGTATATTTGTAGCAATAGCCAACAATACATTGTATGGGTCAAAATTATACATTTTTCTTTTATGCCAAAAATTGGAACTGGAACAAGCTGTCGTATACGCCAATCCAGAGCATCCCAAGCATGCTCAATGGGTGACATGTCCGGTGAGTATGCTGGCCATGCAAGAACTGGGATGTTTTCAGCTTCCAGGAATTGTCTTAGATCTTTGAGTTCAGCTCATGAAAAGTGTTGCGTTTATAATTTTGTTCAGTGTACTTTAGATGAGGACAGCACTGCTTCATTAACAGCATTTTTACATTAAGATCTACAATTCTTCTGTTCTAATGATTAATAAAGTCTAAATGTGGCATTTTACAAGTAGCAAAAAACACAACTGATTCATGAGAAGTGGGGCAAAACGGTGCAAAATTGAAAAATAAAACCTTGTACTCAGACAAATTAAACTACATTATCTTATATGTACTAAGCTATTGAGCTGTGCTTTGATGCAACCTCCCAACTTTTCTCTTTTTTATCAAAACCTGCTTTTTACCTTCGACTGTGATATAACTTTAACCTTTTCTTTAACAGCAATCAAGATGTTTTTAACATTTCAAAACACATTCTCATGTTAGCAGACAGATTACACTTTCACGTGTGACTAACAATTCCTCAACAAATATAAAACATCATAACGAAATATTATCAAAATATTCATCTGACGGAGGTGACGAAAACCTGTCATTTCAACAATCAAATACACTGAATCAAGCAATCACTGTATTAAAACAAGCACAACAAAGAGCGAGTATGTTATTGTTTATAACAGATTCACATTTAAGTATTTTGATATATCTTTGGAACACAAACGATCTATTTTCTCTCATCTCAGAACAGTATGTCTGCTGTGGTAACACGGTAACTTTTAAAAACAGTTAAATTAACAAATGAAACAATTAGTTGTTACCTCTATCCATTAACATTCACCAAGATCTTAACATTCACCCTTAAACATCTTAACAAATTAACCAATAATTATCAGAATACAAACGAACTGTATGTATATGTACAGTGGTGTGAAAAAGTGTTGGCCCCCTTCCTGATTTTGGATGAACGGTCACATTCAGTTATAAATTGTAACATGTATTTCAAAGTGCTAAAGTTTGACAAAAAGTCACGTAATTTGCATTGCTGGATATTTTGTCTCTACGTGTTTTAATTATATTTATGGAATATTGAATGTACATTTTAGTTGTATTATAATATATTACCATCTTAGAGATAAAACATACCTTGTATATTAATTCTAAGTATTAGTATCTATAAACTAAAACTGACTGGTTCCTGTGTGGACGGAGACGCTATTAACCAAAGGCTGGTTTGAGGTCCAGGCAGAAGTCAAAGCAGACTTCTTGCTCTGTTCACACTTAAAAAAGCTCTTAATACTGAACTCTCAAAGTGCACCAGATTGATGCAGATCTTCCCCAGACTCCACTACAGACTCCAGCAGACAGTCTTACACAATCCTGCGGGAGACACTGGGTTTAGTTGCCAGTGATAACTCATTCCACATTAACCAGTAAACACAGAGTAAAACATCCTCTGGCAGATGACATCAACTGTTCTACACTGCAGCAGACCCAATGAAAGCAGTCCACGAGTCTGTGCTCCAGTGTGCAGCTTCAGCTCATCTACTCACCTTCACTCAGTGCTGTTTTGTCGGTTTAGGCACCGACTGGTTAATCTCGTACAGGAAACCCTAATTATCCAATCTAAAGTGCACTTGACAGTTCAAGAAACAACAGCAGTTATGTAAACGCTTTATTTGTATACTTTCCCAACATAAGTCATTTAAACTACAGGAGCAGTAAAACCATAATGCAGAGGAAAGGGGCAAAAGAAATAAAAACAAAAATAAATACAAAGCATGAAAACAGACTCCAATCGAAATAAATGCTGTATTTGATTTGTACATGAAAACTCCAGATGAAAGTATTTACACAAAGCTATGAACCGCAGTCTCCCTCACACACGTCTCACATTTATCATGGCAATCGACGGCATTTGCAGCGAATAAAAGGCATTTTACATAAATCAAACATAAAAAACCAGGATGTAATGACAGGTGGCTGTGTAAAAGGCATGGTCAAAGCCTAATAAATATCCAGGGTTCAGTAAGAGACACAAGAGCCACTGATTGGAGTAATAGCTGCAGGAAGCACTGAGCCGCTGCAGAGAGAGAGAGAGACACGAGCTCTGTGCGGAGTGGGGAGAGATGCGTCTGGCACTGCTGGAGACCCACAGGAGCTCCACCATCCGCAGGACAGCGCTCAGGACACATCTGCAGAACAACAGCGCTCATGAGACTAACACAGACACCACTGATCTGCCCGGAAACAGCAACTAAACAAAGAATTCTCTTCTGCTCAGCAAGGCTGTGTTTATTTGTACAAAAACGTTAATATTGTAAAATATGATTACAATTTTAATTAACTGTTTTGTATGTGATTGTCTGTTAAACTGTAATCGATTGCTGTGATCAAAGCTGTATTTTCAGCATCATTACTCCACTTTTTGTGTCTTTTGCCAATCACAAGCCTGATTCAAGAAGGGGGTCTCAAAAATGACCAGACTCATTCATTTTAAGTTAAATTATGCTTTGTTGGTATAATGTCTGCTAGAATGTTAAAAAATATTAAGTGTAAGTAAATATTTTTAAATTGTTGTTTTCTAACCGATTTTTTTTTTCCTTTGAGAAGCAAGACAAAATAATAAAAAATAAAAATGGCCACAATGGATTTATGCAATCGTGAAAAAACTGGCAAAATACATGGGGAAAAAAAACAAAGAGGAAAAGCGGTGTTCGGTATTGGAAGAAAAGAAATGTGATGTGTGCATCCCTAATGGGCAGGCACAAGACGAGCGCATACGTACAGCTGGCTGGCTGCTCCCCGAACCGCCTCATCAGCTGGTCGTGGGTGAACTTCACGAACGCATCGTATTGTTCTGGGAAGGCAAGAAAAGCACTCCATCAAACCAAGGCAGGCCTCCACAGGACAGCACATGGTGTGTTTGGGACAGATACCTGCGAGTTTGGTGGTCAGGATCTGGTCGTACTCCTCGCGCACCTTCTCCTCGCGCTCCTTCAGGAGACGCTCACAGATCATGCCCACCTGCTTCAGTGTGAAGAGCGGCTGCTCGCGTCTGGACGGGGACGCTGATCCAGAGGACGCGCCTGGAACACATCAACAGCACCAACCAATCAAGCAGCCTGACAGCATCTCGTGACACTGATAACCACAGCTCTCCCGATGCACTGCAGCTAGCTGACCGTGAGTGACAGGCCATCTGACCAATCATAACACAAGAATAGATTAACTTCAGTGGACTTAAACTTGAAAAAACGCATTCTGATGTTCATTCATGTTTATTTTGTGCTTTAAAGGGGTCATATGATGCTGCTAAAAAGAACATTCTTTTACAAAGAATATCTCTTTGGATTTGAGACTTTAGTCTTTGCAACTTTACAGATCTTCTTTATGCACCAAGAGCTTGTAACACTCCAAAGAGAAAGGAAAACTTGAAATCGCATCATATGACCCCTTTAAGATGATATGAAAAGAGGATCGGATCATGTGCAACTTGAACTGAGGCAACACAGCGATCTGTCACAACACATTAATGAGCCACAAAACGGTAGGATATTTATTGATTGAATTCCTTAAAAAAAAAAAAAAAGAAGACAATTTTAAAGCCGAGACCTTGTTTCATATCAGAAGTAACCTGCTCTGTCTTGTCTGTCGGTGTGTTGTCAGTGTCCTCTTTGCTCTGCGATGTATTTTTACAGCATGAGAACATGGGTGTGGTGTGAGAGCAGCATGGCTTGTCAGACATAGCAACAGTAACTAAGGAGGGCGGGTCTTTGCAAACAGTCAGTTACACACAAACATTCCATAAGTACATACACTTCCCAGTACATAAAGTTTCACAGCTGAAGCTGAATACAAGGGCAATCGCGTGGTTTACTGCACAGTATAAACATGTGCTTTTACCTGCCAGTATTTCAGCGTTTCCCTCTCTAAACGCTCTCAGAAGACAAATCACACATCGTTAAAACAACAATTACGATATTATCGCAGACGATATATATCGCACACCCCTAGCAGTACACACTGCAGGATTTCCCACAGGATTCTGTGAGACTGTGATGGGTGAACCTCTGGATGACTTTTGTACATTTTAAAGCTAAATTCATCTGGTGCACTTTGAGAGCTCAACATTAAGAGCTCTAACTTCTAACTAATGTTCAGTGTGCAAATTGAACAAAGAAAAAAGTCAGGGAATTGACTGAATAGTACTTTAACTTGAACCTTTTTAACCCTCTTTTTAGTTGTGATACAGTGTCTTAGTCTTTTAGGAAGCCAAACCATTAGACTGTAATAACAATAATTATTTTATATTATTTATTACTATTCCTATAACAGTAATAGCCATATATTTTAAAACAATTACATTGCAACAAATGAAAACGAATATTTCATAAGTATATTATTTTTGCTTTACACTACAGCAGGGAAATTACAATGCTTATCCTGATTTCTACACTTGCATGAGGCAAACCCTTGAGCTTTTAATTGGACGGAAATCTCCACCTTCAGTGAAAACAGGTTTACAAACGCGTCTCATTGCAAATTTAGTGAAATGCTGTAATTATCTGTCCATTAAAATGTTGGAAATTATGCAAATGTGAAAAAGCATACGGGTGGCCGTTGCGTTCCCAAAGGCGCACTAAACTCACAGCACATGCAATAAAAGAGTTCAGTGCATTCACTGTGAACCGAGCCGTTCTGAGGCGCGGAAAACACCGGATCATGACCTGATCGTATCAACAAAGTGTGTGCTTCGCTTTGAAACGCGCCGCAAAAACAGACTTGATAAAAGGATTAAGTCATATTGTGCTTTTGGTAGGGATGTGCGATATATATCGTCTGCGATAATATCATAATTGTTGTTTTAACGATGTGCGATTTGACATTATCGAGTATTTTGCAAAAACATTTAAAACACACCTACAGGGTGCACGCTTACATTACGTGAAGTGCATTTAGAGTGCGCTCTTTCACTGCTTGATTCAGTCTCTTAGAATACATTCAGAATGATCTCAAATTCAAGACATGGGGGCAGAAAATGTATATATTTATACC
>NW_015544231.1:686517-692195 GCF_001515605.1 Sinocyclocheilus anshuiensis | reverse complement strand
CCAAAAATGACCATGATTACAAATGTGATATTGATTTTTTACAACTAGGGCTGAAACGATTCCTCGAGTTACTCGAATACAAAAAAACACTGAGGGAAATTATTTACCTCGAGGCTTCGTTTAGTCCATTTACTGTAGCTACACACAGAACATTGTGTGAAAAAATGCCCATAAAAGGTCAAAATCAATTAGAACTTACTGAAACAGATTAACTTCAATCACTGCTGTGAACTGACCAGCACACAGAATATGAAGATATCAAACACTGTAGGAGTCAGTTTAAGAGACCAGCACAACAACACACTTGTCTAATTATCGTCATGGATCAGATCTGTGTTGGGATGCTGTGCTGTACCTGTCAGTGTGGCTGTGCTGCTGATGGAGGCGTGTGGCTGAGCGTCCAGCGGGAAACAGCAGGAGTCTGTCTGCTGGAAGCTGCTCTCCAGGTGTCTCCGCTTCTGCATGCGCTTGTACTCCTGCTTGATGTTGCTCAGGATTTGCTCTGGAAGACAGAAGTAAAACATTAGCGACAAACAGGCCAGAATTTCTACAGGGACTCAGTCACATGATCACAAGTAGGGCTGGGATATTCTCAGTTTGTCCAAAAGTAGCGATAGTAATCAATCAGAATAAATCCATTCCCATTTCAGATTCTGAAAGTACCATTTAATAAACTTTGCAATCCTTTTGCAGTGCCTTATGCGCTCTGCTCATTCTGCATGTCTCCCTTACTCGCTTACACACCTGACTGAGATCATCAGCTCACTGAGCTGTGTTAGATAAGGGAGACATGCAGAATGTGCGGAGCGAGGGTCTCCTGCTTACACCTGGCTAGTGGTCGACCCAGATGGGTTTTTTGATGGCCGATGCCGGTATCTTGGAAAGCAGGGTGGCCGATATAAAGCCAAAATAATTGTATGTATTTGAATTAATTTAAGAAATCTGAAATCATTTCAAAATGGATTAAAAAAATAAATGTGTAAAATAAACTTATACATACTTAGTATTTTTCACAAATAAATAAACATTTAATAAAAATATAATTCAAAAGTAAACACTGTAACCAACAGGGCACTCAGTGTTCCGAGAGGTTTGAGTGCATTTGGAAGCAGATTTTTTCAAATAAAGGTAACACTGATTTTACATACAGCACACACTGGGTTTTTTTTTTCTGGACTCCTTTTTAATGGTTAAATTAAATTTGAGTAATCAAAAACATGTCTAATTAATTACAATCATGAAACTTAAACAATTTAACATCAATTTATCAAAAGTTTAACAAAAATGGCATGTTTAGGGCCCTATGAAATGTTTTATTTTTTCCAACCTTATGTTTTATTGAAACCAAATTCTGTGTTTTAACATGTCTAATTATTTGAAAGCATAAAAACGAGTTTCATTTATTCTTACAATAGCCTAATGATTTTTTCCCTCAGAAATTCTGTGTTGTGTATTTAAATTTTTTAAGGCATAAAACAGTAATTTAATTTATCTTTTAATTAATGAAAATTAAATATTGTATTTTTGGAAAATAAAGGGGATTTAATATTACAATTAAAACATTAAAGAAATATTGTATGATTATTCCTTAAAAATAAGGTTTTAATTTTAGTAGTAGCCTATTACATTCTACTGAACAATAGTAATAGCCTATATATTTTTTTGCCGCAATGCCTTCAAATTAAACCGAAATGTTATTTTGATGGGTTGCCGTGAATACCTTGTTTTACTCAAATGACACGAGCATTAGTTTGTTTAATAAAAGAACAAGGTATATACCTTTTCTATAGGAAAGGTAACTTTAAATGACTTCTGTTGTGATCTGGCGCTATAGAGAATACAATTAAATAAAATTAATTTGACCTTCGAGGGGGACGGGGGGTGCCGTAATATAATGGCAGGGGAAACACTGAATATCGCATGCGATTTATCGCGCAGCCCTAGAAAATACTGACGGGCGAGACCGCACACTTCAAGTGTAGCATCAAACATAGCGCACGTCTCTCAGCGCATCCGAAGCCTGCGAATGTCCTTGTAATTCACTTCAACCTTTCCGAACTTTATGAAAGGGTGGAGTGATGTGTGTGTGTGAGGAAGTGGAAGCAAGCAGAATACGGGTGTTTCTTAAGCAAACTCAGCGTCATCATCTGGTTAAAAGCTAAGCTCACAATCGTTGGAGAGAATCGCGATGCATCGATGGATCTATTTTTTCTCCCACACCGAGTCTCCAGCAACATGTTTTTGTTGTTGCTCTTTTTCTGCAGCAACTCAGAGCACTTTTCATACTCTTTATCCTGGCTGAGGCACTTTTGTTTCAAGCTATAAGACCAATCAGCCTACACGACCAAAGCTTTTTCAACAGTAAGATTTTTCATGTTTTTTTAAAGAAGTCTCTCCTGCTCACCAAGCCTGCATTTATTTGATCAGAAATACAGCAAAAACAGTAATATTGTGAAATATTTTCTCTGTGAATCTCTGTTAAACTGTAATGTATTTCTGTGATGCGCAGCTGTATTTCCAGCATCATTACTGCAGTCTTCAGTGTCACATGATCTTCAGAAATCATTCTAATATGCTGATCTGTTGATTATCAATATTTACAACAGTTGAGTACATTTTTTTTTTTCAGGATTCTTTGATGAATAGAAAGATCCAAAGATCAGCATTTATCTGAAATAAAAAGTTTTTGTAACATTATACACTCTAGCATTCAGAAGCTTGGAGTCAGTATGATTTCTTTTGTTTTGGAAAGAAATTGTAGAAATTAATACTTTTATTCAGCAAGGATGCTTTAAATTGATCAAAAGTGATGATAAAGACATTTATAATGTTACAAAAGATTTCTATTTCTGATAAATGCTGTTCTTCTGAACTTTCTATTCATCAAAGAAACCTGAAAAAATTCTACTCAGCTGTTTTCAACATCATCATATTAGTTATTTCTGATCATGTGACTGGAGTAACGATGCTGAAAATACAGCTTTGAAATCACAGGAATAAATTACAGTTTAAAATATAATCAAATAGAAAACAGTTATATTAAACAGTAAAAATATTTCACAATGTTACTGTTTTTGCTGTATTTCTGATCAAGTAAATGCAGGCTTGGTGAGCAGAAGAGACTTCTTTAAAAACATTAAAAATCTTATTTTTCAAAAGCTTTTGACTGGTCGTGTATGTCAGCCTATAGTCTGAAGTTAAAGATATTAATATTAATAAGGTGAGTCTGAGACGATTATTAGACAGCGATTTCACATTTCTTGTTTGTATGAAGGCTAAATACACATAATAGGTGAACATTCACTTATTTGTGCTGTTTTTTTTCTAAATTATATGGTTTTATATGAGGCGCCATAGACTTGGCAAATACATTTTTCATAAGTTTGTATGCAGACATCTGTTGTGGGCGTGCTTGGCAGTTTCTACAAGGCTTTTTTTAACAGTGTTCATATCGATATCAGAATTATATCGCATCGACCGAAATTAATATATCGTGATATGAATTTCGGCCATATCGTCCAGCCCTAATTAGCTCCCACTAAACTGCTGATAAACACAAGAAAAGATGAGCAAACACATGAGAGTATGACTGAAATGATGACGTGTTAAGACATAAAACACGCTTATTCTGTGGCACCTGAAATAAATAATTTGCCGCCTAACTTTGATTCTTAACAGATTTTATTGTCTGGAGCCCTGCATGAAGGAACATCTCGCGCCTCGAGTAATCGCTCAGTGTTTCCACCGCGGGAAGACGTCAATACAACATCCGTAGCATTTCATCTACATCAGGCAAGTCGTCAGTGTCCTCAGCTCGTTAGTTCACTAGAGAGATTAAGTGAAGAGCATTTCGCCAAATATTAGACTATATACTCATATTTTACTTTACCGGTTAGTGATGTCTCTATTTAATGTATGGTTAAATAAATCTGTTATGACAGCTACCGTGTAAATGAATATATTTCAACAACAAATAGTAATTTTATAATTAGGAAGTTAATTTAAAAACTGCATTGTGTGTGATTTACATGTCTGCATACAATAAACCACTGTTTAATATTAATAAAAAAGCAATTTTGTGTTTACGTGTTTCCTCCTGCTGTACGAACCGTGACGTCAAAACCGAGGTACGCACTGAACCGTCATGTCGGTGCACCTATTAGAAGGAAAACAGGTTTGAAAACGGTTTAAAATGCTTGAGCTCATTATTTCTACTCTGTTGAAGTCATGGACTGTCTCTGCTACACAGCAACCTCTTCAGAAAGCTCCACCTCCATCTTGTTTTCCTACAGTGCACGTGACCTACTTCACCAGCACAGCACGGGAGTGGGCGGGGCTAAAGCGGTCTTTGGGCGTGGTTTGCTGGAGTACAAGCAACTCTGTGATTGGAGAATCCTTACAGAATCATGGGTAATGTAGTGAGCTTTAACCTATCAAACACGATTATTACAAATAAATAAGCTGAAATAATGAGGGCTGAAGGCTTCATACCATCGATCACCGACCTCGTATCTCATAACACATCTGTCCTACCAGGTTTAGAAGTCATCTCTAAACATCAGCTTCCTCACGGAGAAAACAACGGTGCTTTTACTTCCGGAAGCCGTCCTTTGCGATATGTGCTGCTCACGAACAATACCGCTAGCACACCGATGATAACCGTGTAAAACGGTTTAATCGTACTTCATCATAGGCATGGTCGATAATCGTGCCAAATAGCGAGAAACAAAGCCTAGTGGCTACTACATTTCCGCCTCTCTGGAGAGAGCACATCCCCAGTTCACTGCAAATTGAAAATAACCTTTCCATTTCGACCCGGTTATTGTAATTATCCAGAGTAACGATAAATACGAGTACGGGCGATCAGAGAGGCTCACACAGACACAGGTTACTATATTCCGTCGAGTGCCGTGACGCTGACGCGGAGTTTTGGCGAGATTTCAGCTGTGTGCGCAGGAGAGTCGTGGTTGTTCGGTGGACTAGAGCTCCACAGACCTGTGGTGAGGGCTGAAGACACCCTGCCGAAGGGCGAGGGCTCCATGCGCAGGTACTTCTGCGGGGAGGCGCTGGCGCTGGACGGGGACATGGGCGCACACCTCCTCCTCTTCGGGGACGCCGGGCTCATCAGAGGATCGAAATCCATAGTCCTTTTCAGAGTGGCTCCACACGCCATTTTGTCGAGGGTTGTGCTTGATAAAAGAATGTGGCGAAAGTTAGTAATCCGCACGAGCAGCGAGAGACCCCTGCTAGTCACAGTCCTGCTCTGATCTCAAGGGAACGCGACTCGATCGCTTCGTTTTTATTTAAATTCTGCGTTGTGTTCGCGGCCAAACCCTCGGCTAAAGACGCGTAAACGCGTATAAGCGGTGAGAAACGCAGTTGTGGCGTCGATGCTCCTCCGGAAAGCGCCGATGAGTTCGGATTGTGCCGAGATCGCGTCGGACGCCTCTTCAGTGAGCGCTAGCCGGCTAACAAATATGGCGTTGAAACAAAACATTCGACGAAGCCGCTTCTCTGCGCATGCGCGGAGGCTTTCAGGCGAAGCCGGTACTTGTAGTTTTTGCGAGATTCTTCCTCGTACGCGATTCCTGTCAAGGCCGCATAGGACAACTACAAAACCCCGCTCGCGGTTCTCGCGAATGAAGTCGCTCATTGGTTGATTTGGATTGTTTGTGGAT
>NW_015544231.1:682356-686267 GCF_001515605.1 Sinocyclocheilus anshuiensis | reverse complement strand
CATGTATATATTTATATTCATATAATTTATATTATAAATAAATATATTTAATATATAAATGTAACATTTTTCTTAAATGTATACATGCATGTGTGTGTGTTTATATATATACATAATAAATATACACAGTACACACACATATATTTATGTAAACAAATTTTTTTATTTAGGATGTGATTAATCGCGATTAATCGTTTGACAGCACTATTATTTATATGTGACTTGCCCCTTTAGACTTGCACTCTATTCATTTAGCTACTAGCTGCTTGTTTTCTTTTAAAAAATAAACTAACACTAGCTTCTCTATTCTTTTTTAATTCTATTCTATATATTTCTATATATTTGTTTTCTTTTTATTCATTATACAATTAATAAAAAAAGGCCTGTAACACTAGCTTGCTCTATTCTTTTTATATTCTATCTGTTTTCTTTTTATTTATTATATAATTTAAAAAAACCTTGCTACACGTACTGTGTTAAGCTAACTGAGACTTGTGTATCATTGCTCTTTTGTTGATTTTCACTGCTTCTATTGTCCTCATCTGTAAGTCGCTTTGGATAAAAGCATCTGCTAAATGACTCAATGTAAATGTAATATTGTCATGTTTTCATGTTCTAGTCATACCAATCACCACAATTTTTAAGTATGATCACTAGTTTTCTTTCATCACACAAAAAAAAAAATCAATCATTTACTTGCCCTCATATCAACGCAGACCTGTATGAATTCCTGTCTCCTGTGGAACATATATACAAGATATTTTGATGAAGAGCTTACATGACTGTTTATGAATCACTGTGATGTGTGGCTCATGGGATTGTAAAGGGTCCGCTGCAATATCAGGCGAATACAGGGACTTCTGGTGTGTTTATCAGCGGCTGGCAGGTCAGTGTGGGACTGCACTAAAATGGCTCATTCCCTTATAATATCACAAAATTCAGGATGAAAAAAGATACATAATGCCTGCTTAGTTCATTCTTGATAATAATCAAACTGTGCAAGAATGTTGACCTGTCTCTTGTTCTCAGGACCGGATGGGTCTCAGATCTTCTGGTGATAGTCTCTGACTGAGAGTTTAAAATGAAAGAATTAGCAACATTTGTCTTTGACTACATGAAGTTTTGTTTGATGAAAATATTTTATATTTTAGTACATTTTAGTGTTTTATTATTATTATTAGTAGTAGTAGTAGTAGTAGTAGTATTGTTAGTCTTTTTACAGAAACAACGAATGACCAATGTCTCGAGCACCACCTATTTATCCTATTTATCACTTCCTGATAAACTGCCATCGAATATCACTAAGAAAAGTAGGAGAAGCCACTGAATGAAATAATTTTCATATATAATAAATGTACTTGCGCCCCGGAGTGAGCAGACGAAACAATAAATGCGGTCATTGCTTTGGAAAAGGGATGTCTGCTGTTTGGGAAAGCAGTCGTGTAAGACGCTTCTGGCAATCATACAGAAATACGTTTACGACAGACTTTGCTCGGGCATTTCAGATTGACCAGAACAACATTTCAGATAATGTGCAATGAAACCGGTCCACTGGCTAGTCAGGATTTGTGGTCCCATAGCACAAAGACACATACCCCCTGTTTCACAGACACAGCTTAAGCCTAGTCCCCGACTTAACTGTAAGTCTGAGCTGTTTCAACTGAAGGAAACTTGTACTGGTTGATCTTGAAATAGGTCAGTACCCTTGTTTTGTCTCAAGATGCACACCAGTAATGTTTTTTTCTAAGGCATGTTTATAAAAATTACTTTTAATCCTAATTGAACTATGGCCTTGTCCCGACTCCTGGCTTAAACTAAGCCCCATCTGTGAAACCGGGCCATGATGTTTTTGATCTGCATGGAGGAATTTATTTGGTAAATTTGTTTCCATCTCCCATTATTCGCATTAACCTTTTTTCACACAAGTCAAAAACCACCTCAAGTGAGCATAAAAACTTTTTTGTGAACTAGGGATTTTTTTTTTTTTAGATTTGGCATTTTCATAGCTCGTTTTCTCATTCAAAATGCTCATAAAAACAGGGTGATGGATCTTCTATACATGAGGTTTAATGTATTTCTGATTTCTAACCTGCCTGCAATTTTCAATTCATCCTGAACACCTTGATGATCATGGTTCAGGTGTGTTTGATTCGGGTTTCAGCTAAGCTCTTCTGCACAGTGGGTCTGCAGGAGCAGGGATGAAGACCTCTGCCATAGTTGTTCCGACTGTATTATTATGCTTTTGTTGTCACTAGTAGTGTGCTGTGTATATCTTGGCTGCATCCGAAAACCCTTCGGAGAACACATTCCAAGGCAGGAAGACATCAAGGCATGTCCGAATCCAAATTCTGCTTCACTTCCTGTCTCCGGAGGTACCTTCTGATCGAATTTTGAAGGCAGCATAGATGTATCCTTCGCTGCCTTTGATATCCCACAATCCTGTGCGTTCCATTCTGTGACAGGTTGAGCTAAAAAATAAAGATGGCGTCTGAAAGTTGCGTTTGGTGGTCAATTTGTGTCTAAATGTATATTTCTGACTAACTTTTTGCACTTTTGAAGTTATTTCTAGCGAGAAATCAGTATTATAGTAATTAAATATTCGTTTTTATCACCAAAACCCGTTCTGTTTTGTTGTAGATCATTAAACCGTTACGCTGCCTCAGAAGCCTGTCCGAAATCAGTTTCATGAGGTGCCCTCATGCAGAAACGCTGCCTGCAAAGTCATTGCCTCATAAGTCAGCTGCCTAGGCTTTCGGACGCAGCCCAGGTGTTCTCAACTCTGGCCCTCAAAAAACACTCGACACAGCTTGAAGCTTTGAAACCTTTATGAATCTTTTGTTTCAGATCATTGATTCAGAGCATGCCAAAGTCACGTGATTTCAGTAAACAAGGCTTCGTTACGTCATAACGGTTTCGAAACGTTTCAAAATTTTAACAGTTCACCACTGGGAGGAGATCTCTCTGAAGCCTTTTTTTTATTGATTTCTAATAAAAACAGAACATATAGGCTACAAGAGTATAACATTACATGTCAGGGGTAATACAGATGTATACAGATATATAAATAAATAAAGACAGAAAGGCATTACGTTTTTATTGTTTGATGTCTTCCGCTCTCAAAAGCACGACTGAGGTGAGACCCTTGAGCAAGGCACCGAACCCACAACTGCTCTCCGGGCCCCGGGTGTGTGTGTGCACTACTGTGTGTGTTCACTACTGTGTGTGCACTACTGTGTGTGTTCACTACTGTGTCTGCACTGCTGTGTGTGTGCACTACTGTGTGTGTTCACTACTGTGTGTGTGCACGACTGTGTGTGTGCACTACTGTGTGTGCACTACTGTGTGTTCACTACTGTGTGTGTTCACGACTGTGTGTGTGCACTACTGTGTGTGTTCACGACTGTGTGTGCACTACTGTGTGTGTTCACTACTGTGTGTTCACTACTGTGTGTGTTCACTTGGATGGATGAAATGCAGAGCACAAATTCTGAGTATGGGTCACCATTCTTGGCCATACTTCACTTCACTTCCAAATATAATTTAACATCAATTTTAAATAGTTCAGAATTTGGTATTTTTCATTCCAATGACTTCATTAATATAATAACGGGCAATTATAATAATGAAATAAACTATAAGACATTTTTTACCATCACGAGTTGGGATTCAAACTCGTGAGTCCTGTAGAGTATGCGGAGGCGGGCGGTTAGAGTGAGCGGAGGCGGGCGGCTAGAGTGAGCGGAGGCGGGCGGCTAGAGTGAGCGGAGGCGGGAGGCTAGAGTGAGCGGAGGCGGGCGGCTAGAGTGAGGGGATGCCGGCGGCTAGAGTGAGCAGATGCGGGCGGCTAGAGTGAGCGGAGGCCGGCGGCTAGAGTGAGCGGAGGCGGGAGGCTAGAGGGGGCGGAGGCGGGC
>NW_015544231.1:669409-682242 GCF_001515605.1 Sinocyclocheilus anshuiensis | reverse complement strand
AGAGCTTGTAACACTTCAAAGAGAAAGGAAAAATTGAAATCGCATCATATGACCCCTTTAATGAAGCCTACTGAAAAATGTGGAAAAGCCATTCTAGGGTTGCCAGGTTTTCACAATAAAAGCAGTCCAACTGCTACTCATCGTCTTCTTCTTCTGTATATTTCCGGCAGTGTAGACACGTCTAGGCGTATTACTAACTGCTACTCAAAATTAGCCCAAAACTAGCCAATTCCTAACTTCTCAATGGGAGGAGTTAGATCTGGATCCAACCTCGCCCCCTGGATCTTGTGTTCTGCTGTGAGGACCATCTCGTAAAAATCGCATTTTAGGGGCTAAACTATGGGCTTACATTTCTGCATGGTTTTGTTGTTGGAGTGTTTATTGTCTATGAACAATAAGCCAGCTTATTACTTGGGTAGCTAGCTAGCTGTCTAGTTAGCAGATGAGTACTGTAATTTGTTGTTTCTCATGAATTGGCCGGTTTCACAGACAAGACTTAAATTTATGTAAACGTGTTAAACGTATGCATGTCTTAAAATACATGTTTGAGCAAACGTATTTTAAATGCAAAATTGATTTCCGTGCGCTCGAAAGACTTTTTTCTTTGCAAAACGAACATTTTCTCCACAAACTCAGATCGCGCGCGTGCAAAATGCACTTTTGTGCGCTCAAAATATGATATTTCGCGCGCAGAATTATGGCAGAAATGTAAGCCCATACTAAACATCACGCTTCAGCCCGCGGACATGAAAAAACAAGCCAAGGCAACAGTGATAAAGTAGCCCAATTCCGCGGGAAAGCCGCAGACTTGGCAACACTGGCCCATTCTCCTGGTTAGCGCTCGCGCGCCCCGCCCCTGATCGGCTGCGTCAGAAACCCCGTCTCGGCAGAACCGCGCGTGAGCAGCGCCGCCCGCCATTTTACATTATCGGGAATCAAGCGGAGCTCCGCCGGGGAGTCATTTACCGCCCCCAGAACACATTCACACCGACAGACCTGAACAGACCCGCGGAACAGCGCCAGGTAAGCGTGTCGCCGCTCCGGACCCGTTTCCGTGGCGTTTCGTGACGCGGAGGCCTTTATTTGACCGGTGTTTGGAAACAATGTGCGGATCCCGCGGGGGGAGGGGGTTACCGGACACGCAAGCTATGCGAGAGCAGGCCTTCAGAACCGTTAAACGCATAAAAACGCACATCTCTGTGTTTTGTTAGTAATTACAGCGTGTGGCTGCACACTAAATGACCTGATGTTGTATGTGAGGGCGTGAGTCACGCTGCTGAGTTAGCAGGCTAATGCTAATGAAGAGCCACGCGCCTGAATCCCACTTAACGCGCTAAACTGTTTTTATCTCGCAGCTTTTCTTTTTTTCTTCAGCTGTGTTGGTGGACAATGCGTTTATAGCACGTTTTGCGCAGTGCGTTGTCGTCTCGTAGCTTTTTGAAGAGCAATTCGCTCGGTGTGTGGCTGTGGAGGGCCGGAGACGCACGCTGCACACGCGCGTCAATACAATCTTAACGTGTTTTCACGGATTACACACAGACTGTGCAGATGCTGTTTAACATCAGTTCAGTCTGCAATCTGGAGCTCACCGTGCACTAGTTCGCCGCCACGATCTCGCGTGTTATGTTGTGTTATAATGAAGGGAGATGGATGAGCGAGGAACTGAAGCGTCACGCGGCCTTATGCCGAGCACATGGACTGCACTTGTTTACTGTGTTTGCTCGCGTTGTGGATGCAGTAAACATGCTGGCTGGTTGTGCACTGTTTGCTAGGAGGCTTTATGCATGTATGATTGTGTAGGAAGAGGTCCAGCGCATTTGTATCATTGCATGCAGGTAAAAAGACCGGATGATTTTTAGATTTCAATATGGAGGAACCCTATACATACAATTGAATACCCACTTAATTTGTGTAATTGTCTACCAAAACCTGCAATAATTTGGCTCATTGCATTTGAACAGATTTCTGGAGACATGGCCACAGAACATATTAATGGGAATGGTACTGAAGAACCAATGGACACGTCTGCTGCAGTTACCCATTCTGACCACTTCAACACTTTATTAGAAGCTGGTTTACCACAAAAAGTTGCTGAAAAGCTAGATGAAATTTACCTAGCAGGTAAGCCCAAACTTGACCCCTCCAAATTGACATTCATCACATTCAATGCATGTTGAACTGTACGTGTCGTATGTTTTCTTGCGTAGGGAATTGGCAGGTAATTAGCAACTTTGTGTGGTCTCACTGCAAAATGGGTACTGCAGCGTTAAATGAGGCTGAATTGTAACGGTGCGCCGGCCTGCAGAAATAAAGGCTGAACTGAGCGTGTCTGGTCCGGTCCTGAGAGCAGCCTTTCTGGGGATTAGCTCTCCGCTGTTGGGGGGGTGCTGGGCATAAGCTGGGACAATAGAGGCAGCTGTCTATGTGATGTCCCCTACAGCTTATCACTAACAGATGCTAATTGCGAAGGGGTGAGAGAGTAAGCCTGTCGCAAAAATCAATATATCAACTTATCGCACAATATATGTACATGACCTCACTAACTTGATGACGCAATGTATTGCCCATTATTTTTACATAAAAAATTTGTCACCGTGTTTTTTGTATTCCACTTGTGCCTGTCTTTTGCAGCTTCTCGTACATAACGTGGTGTAGTCATGAGGTGCTCGTTCAAATTTAAATAATGCTTCTACAAACATAGTTTCAACTGCAGATATGGCCTTGTTTAGAGATCTGACGGACATCTGAGCGCTGAGTAGTGCTTGTGTTTTCCAGCAATAGTGTGCACCCTTAATTTACAGAGAAAAGAAGGTCAGGGAAACATCTCCAGACAAGTTCTTTGTGCATTTTTCTTTTTTCTACTTTTGCACTTTCTTAGAAAATGTTTTTTTTTTACTATTTATTCAAGTTTTTTAAAGGGATAGTTCACCTTCAATTGCTGGTCCCCATTGACTTCCATAGTATGGGGAAAAAAACACTACGCAAGTCAATGGGGACCAGCAACTGAAGGTGAACTGTCCCTTTAAGGTATCTAATATTCTGATACTTAATTTCCATGATCTAAATATTCTTACAAATTAAAAGTTTGCTGTCATTTGGAAGTGTGTAGGCCTTGCATTATTATGCTGTTACATTATGATTATATATTCAGTGGCATAAAATGGTCTTAAAATGACAATAATATCGATTATCGCAATTATTTCAGGGGCAATGTATCGCACAACAAAAAGTTGTTATCGTGACAGGCCTAAGTCCTGGGATAATCATTATTACTGTATGAACGAGGTGCTGGTCTTCACTGATGCCTATTCAGGTGATTTTGTGGGGTTTCCGTAGTTGTGGAAAACCTGGGAATATTTGGATGATCGGACAGCAAAATACTTGTTATCCTGTAATCACAAGCGACTGGTGAAGTCACTAGCTGATGCCCTGTCCGAATGATGATACACGTGAACTCTCTCTCTGAGTTACGCTGATGTACGATCCACGAGCCTGACTGGACGGGTGGTAAAGCGTCCTGCAGATCGTCACATCTCTCGGCTACGCTGAGGTTTCCCTGGTTTTCTCCCTGCAGGCCTTGTGGAGCACAGTGAACTGGATGAGAGGGCCCTTGAAGCACTGAAAGAGTTCAATGAGGAAGGTGCACTGCAAGTTCTTGTCCAGTTCAAAGAGAGCGACCTATCCCATGTGCAAGTAAGTGTTCTCGCTCTGCTCTTTGAGTCAGTGTAGTGAAACCTGGGAAGGTTTTACTAACTCACTCTCTTGCTTTCACCCAGAACAAAAGTGCCTTTCTCTGTGGAGTGATGAAGACCTACAGGCAGAGAGAGAAACAGGGGACCAAAGTTCTAGATTCCACAAAAGGACCAGATGAAGCAAAAATTAAGGTGCGTTTGGGCTTTTTTAACATCTACGATTTCCATGATGCTGAAAACCGTTATAAAAACGGAATTTACAGTTAAAAGCAGAATGTCACGGAATTTGTCAAAGTTTGGATGAATTAATCAGAAACTTAACTTTAATTTAACTTGAAGACATTGTGGCATAAATACATTACTGTTGTTCAGTAGAATATACATAGTACTACTGAATTACTAAAACCTTATTGAAGGAATAATCATACATATTTTTGGCAAATGAAGGGGATTTACTATAAAACGTTTAATCTACATGAATTAAAAGATAAATTAAATTTACTGTTTTATGCCTTCATTTGATAACCAGAAAAATGTAAATACACAGTTTCTGAGGAAAAAAAAATTCATAAGGCTATTGTAAGAATAAATGAAACTTGTTTTTATGCATTGGAATAATTAGACACGCTAAAACAGAATTTGGTAACAATAAAACATAGAAACATTTCATAGGGCCCTAAAGGTGTAGTTTTGTTAAACTTTGAATTATTTTTTTATGATAAATTGTATAAGTTTCGTGATTTTAATTAGACATGCTTTTTAAATAATATTTAATTCAACCTCAAAAAGGAGTCCAGAAAAATGCAAACGGAATTTTTGAAAAAATAAAACTGATTTCATAGGGCCCTAGAATTTACAGTTAAAAGCAGAATGTCACGGAATTTGTCAAAGTTTGGATGAATTAATCAGAAACTTAACTTTAATTTAACTTGAAGACATTGTGGCATAAATACATTACTGTTGTTCAGTAGAATATACATAGTACTACTGAATTACTAAAACCTTATTGAAGGAATAATCATACATATTTTTGGCAAATGAAGGGGATTTACTATAAAACGTTTAATCTACATGAATTAAAAGATAAATTAAATTTACTGTTTTATGCCTTCATTTGATAACCAGAAAAATGTAAATACACAGTTTCTGAGGAAAAAAAAATTCATAAGGCTATTGTAAGAATAAATGAAACTTGTTTTTATGCATTGGAATAATTAGACACGCTAAAACAGAATTTGGTAACAATAAAACATATAAACATTTCATAGGGCCCTAAAGGTGTAGTTTTGTTAAACTTTGAATTATTTTTTTATGATAAATTGTATGTTTCGTGATTTTAATTAGACATGCTTTTTAAATAATATTTAATTCAACCTCAAAAAGGAGTCCAGAAAAATGCAAACGGAATTTTTGAAAAAATAAAACTGATTTCATAGGGCCCTAAACATTTCACTTCAGTGAAACGAGCACCTGTGTTGATTGGTTTGGTCATGTTTTTCAGACTTTGCTTGAGAGAACAGGCTACACCCTTGATGTCACTACAGGTCAGCGCAAGTACGGCGGCCCTCCGCCAGAATCTGTCTACACAGGTGCTCAGCCCACGGTCGGGACAGAGGTAATTCACATCAGGACGGTGGCACTCATGCTGTGATGCGCTACATCAGCTGTCTGAATGATGAGCTATGCACACTGTGCTGGAGTTACTTTGTTACGCTGACAGTTTACCGCTAAGATCTGACTCTACAGCCTCTCCGCATTTAAGAGCATCTGGCTGCTGTAATACCCAACAGATGCTGCTCTGATGTTAGCAGGTACATTGAAATCTGTGTGGAGTTCCAAACATAGCATGTTAATGTACAGTAATGGCGCTTTTCCACTGCGTGGTACGACTCGGCACGGTACAGCTCGGTTTGCGTTTCCACTGCAGTTCAGTACCGCTTTAGAGTGGGTGGGATTATTCACGTGTCATTAGTTGCGCCGCCTCTACTGCCGCGACTCCTAAAAACGTTTTCATTCCGCATCGCCCCATCAAGCTCTCGCTGGATCCGCTCCTCTGCTATCAACGAGAGGAACGTCTGTACTTCCTCAACAGACAACGAAACAACCACTTTTTGGTTGTTAAAAAAAGGTGCGCTCGTTCAAAACAGTTGCGTTCGATCCTTCGCTGGCTGTGCTGATTTAAATCTAGCGGTTCTTTTGTGTTTGTGTCGCAAGTTCAGTGACGCAGGTAGTGACGATTCTCTCCGGCCAATCCGTGATCAGCAGAGTTTACACGTCATGTTTTGGTTCGCTTGGAACCTCAACCGAGGAGGTACCAGGTACTGTACCCAGTGGAAAACCCCCCAAAAGTGAACCGTACCGAGCCGCACCATGCAGTGGAAAAGCGCCATTAGTATCAAAAGCACCCCAACCGGATGAGCCGGACCCAGACATGAAGCTAATGCCTTTTCATTATCCCACTTAACCCATTCTTGGCAGCTTAACAAATAAAATAAATGAACATACTGATTTGAGTTAATGTTTTATGCGAGTAGAAAAATGAGGAAGACGCCACTGACCAGTCACAATGTTATTTTAGTATTGGTACTACTATAGTTTTGTTTGTTTTTCAATTGAAAATGAGAAATATTGCTTTAGCAACTAGCTGAATTTTTTCAGTTAATATTTTTCAAATAATGTTATTTGGTCACAATCATGTTTTATAGAGTGATTAATGAAAGGCCTGAATCTCCTTCCTGTTTTCAAATCCTCAGTGCATCTGTTTAAGACTGATACTTTGAAGAAATGATTATATTGTAGCCTCTGGGGTGTTTTAGTTTGGCTCTTAACCTGTCAGACTGGCTCATTGACTTCTCCATTCTCTCCATACTGCAGATCTTTGTGGGGAAGATCCCGAGGGACTTGTTTGAAGATGAGCTTGTGCCTCTGTTTGAGAAGGCAGGGCCGATCTGGGACCTGCGTCTGATGATGGATCCTCTGAGTGGCCTGAACAGGGGCTACGCCTTCCTCACGTTCTGCACTAAAGAGGCTGCACAGGAGGCCGTCAAGCTAGTAAGATCATGCAGGTCCATTCATGAGTGTGTACCTGCTGCTTCTGTCTTCAAGTATCAAACTAGATTCACAATCGTATCTCAGAATCACTCCAGAAGACCGTATTGGGGTGTTTGTGAAAAAATGTGGTTGGGTAGTGATAGACATGGGTGTTGCTTCACAAATTCAACAGTTGTTCGAGTATTCAATCCCTGTTTTTCTCCTCTCAGTGTAACAATCATGAAATTCGCCCGGGCAAACATATTGGCGTGTGTATATCAGTGGCAAACAACAGACTCTTTGTGGGCTCCATTCCCAAGAGCAAGACAAAAGAACAGATCGTTGAAGAGTTTTCCAAAGTCACAGGTGAGCTTTGCTTTGAAATGAGGGTGCATTCCTCTCTGTCCTCTCAACGTGCTCTGTTCTTAAGGATTCTTTAAAGGAGACATATTATGCCCCTTTTTACAATATGTAATATAAGTGGTGTCCCCAGAATGTGTCTGTGAAGTTTCAGCTCAAAATACTCCACAGATCATTTATTATATCATTTTGAAAATGCCTATTTTGAGTGGAAGCAGAAACACGCTGTTTTTCGGGCCTGTCTCTTTAAATGCAAATGAGCTGCTGCTCCCTGCCCCCTTTTCCAGAATAGAGCTGTGCCATTACAGCTCGGACCTGCTAAAAACATCTGTTTTGGTTCTGATTATCATGTTTATCGCGCTGAAATCATGCGTGAGTGCCCAATGTAAACATGAAACATATGCCATTACCTATATTGTACTGTGGTAGTTATGGAGGCCCTTCATAATGCAGAGGTCAGCTGCCTGCTCTGCCAGTAGTTAGAAATGGCACTATAGTAAGCAGTGTTTAATAAACAGCTGTTTTTCTCAATTCTGCTGAGGTGAAATTCAGTGCAGCCCTGTATCGTGACAAGTATCGTACCGTGGCCTCTGTATCGTGATACGTATCGTATCGTGACTTTGCTGGTGATACACAGCCCTACTAAACAGTGTTCGGTGCTCGTCTGTGCAGCCAAAGACAGAACAGTTAGCATGTTTTGCTCAAACTTTCTCCATGGCATTAGAACTGCTACACCGTTGCCGCTTGTGAAATCAAAATGACGGCGCCGTGGGTGGAAACTTACAGATTAAGGGGCAGTAATATTATAATGAGATCCCTTTGCCACGTCACCAAGGGAGCGAAATCAGACGTGCTCGTTTTCTCAGACGCTTGCAGAAAAAGGCTTCCCAAAACAGTTGCTGGGTTAATATTTTTAACGTTTCCTTGGTTGGTAGATGCACCGGGGACCTG
This sequence comes from Sinocyclocheilus anshuiensis, assembly GCF_001515605.1. Lineage (NCBI taxonomy): Eukaryota > Metazoa > Chordata > Actinopteri > Cypriniformes > Cyprinidae > Sinocyclocheilus > Sinocyclocheilus anshuiensis. The sequence continues at coordinate 674,209 of NW_015544231.1, read as the reverse complement.
ATTATTGCACTTAAAACCTGGAAAAGTCAGATTTTCATGATATGTCACCTTTTAAAGATTTTAAGATTTACATTTAACGTTCTTTTTTTCTCAGAGGGTCTTACTGACATCATCCTTTACCATCAGCCGGATGATAAGAGAAAGAACAGGGGCTTCTGTTTTCTGGAGTACGAGGACCACAAAACAGCAGCACAGGCTCGACGGAGGCTCATGAGCGGGAAGGTGAAGGTCTGGGGCAATGTGGTCACCGTCGAGTGGGCCGACCCTATTGAGGATCCTGACCCGGAGGTCATGGCAAAGGTCAGAACATGATCCAGTGCTAAACCACAAGGTGTTCTCTTTGGTGAAGGGGTTGTACTGAAAGACGATCACCTTCTCCGTTCCTGCTTAGATTCTCTTTCCACATTCTCTTCAGATAACACTGTTCTGAAGCAGTAGGCTTCATGCTGGCAGTTTACTGTCGACTTGACGTTGGTTAGAGTCTTCTTTCTGCCATGGGAGCACTGTTGATCAAAGTCTTGGGGTTTTCAACTGGCCTAAATGCCAGACCGATATAACGGCGCTTATATTTAGGCCCCGTCTTCTCTTACAACTTGGGAGCTCATGTTGTCATCTCATCTGCTCCTAGGTGAAAGTGTTGTTTGTCAGGAACCTGGCAAACAGCGTCACAGAGGAAATACTTGAAAAAGCATTCGGCCAGTTTGGCAAACTGGAGCGAGTGAAGAAACTGAAAGACTACGCCTTCATTCACTTCGATGAGAGAGATGGAGCGGTCAAGGTAAGACGCTTTGGAACGAGTGTCCAGGTGCACGCTTCTGGTTTTGTTGAGCGGTCGTTACAGTGGTATGACGGTATGGATGTTTGCAGGCACTGGCAGAAATGAACGGTAAAGATTTAGAGGGGGAGCACATTGAGATTGTGTTCGCCAAGCCACCCGACCAGAAGCGGAAAGAGAGGAAGGCGCAGCGTCAAGCAGCGAAGACGCAAATGTGAGTTCTGTTGGTTTACAGCAGCGGTGTCCAGCCCTGCTCATGAAGGGCAGCTATCCTGGAGACGTCCGGTCCAGCTCTTATGCAGTGCAATTATGCCTTGTCCAAACACCCACACTTGTGGTCTTGGCCACTTAGGAGTGCATGCACATGACCGGAAGCAAGTGTGCAAGACTGTCCCAAGTCTTAAACACGCCAAAGCGTAGTTTCCTAAACCCACACTGTCTCCAATACCACTCTGGACCGCTATTTGAGGCTTAGTGTAACCCATCATGTTTTGAAATAATAATTTGTGAGACTTTTTGCCGAGAGGACACGGAAACCTTTCCAATGCAAGTTAAATATTAATATAATAGTTAGATATTACATATAATTTGGTAGAAAAACAAAGTCTTGCACTTTTTATTGGTGCAATGATGAGTAGTGGTGGTATTTATTTTGTACAACATTTGCAGCTGCTTTTTATCACTTAATTACAAGCATCACAAATTAAATTGTCATCTGTTTTAGGGACTACTAAACAGACATTTAGAAGTTGATTTTAAAATGTAAAGCAAAGATAAAGCTATTGCATTTTCACAGCACTATAAGTGTCCCATCAGGTAATGAAAAGTTTGACACACTTGTAGTCTTCATGCTCACTTAAATACTTGAGCCAAATTCAGGAAATACGTCATATAAGTAGCGAAGTGCAGAGACCACCAGTGTGGGTATTTGGACAAGGCATCAGTGTTTTGAGTCATCCTGAACACCCTGATTAGCTCAGGCAGGTGTGTTTGGTTAGGGTTGGAGCTGGACTCTGCAGCCCTCCAGGAGCAGACGCTTTGCAGCTCTGTGTCTCCAAGGTGAGCAATCTCCGAGCGGCTCGTTCCATGTAAACATCCCTGTGCTCTTCTCTCCCAGGTATGATGATTACTACTACTATGGGCCTCCTCAGATGCCGCCTCCTGCCAGGGGCCGGGGCAGGGGTGCCAGTCAGGGCGGTTACTCCTACCCGCCAGACTATTATGGCTATGAAGATTACTACGATTATTATGGTTACGATTACCATAACTACAGGGGTGGCTATGACGACCCGTACTTCGGCTACGATGACTTCCAGGCGCCCGCTCGGGGCAGAGGGGGGCGCGGCGGGAGTTTTATCAGGATTCTTTTGGGCAACAGTGGAAGTAGAGAATGTAGGGCTCTTTTGTTTTGTTTTCAATAAAAAAAAAAAAACAACAAAAAAAAAACAAACCTTTTTATAGAGACTTGATTGGCCCTCAAATCCATTAAAGGTTGCCTCTCCTCTTCCTGACGGGCTTTCTTGTACATATTTTAAGAATCCGCTTGGACTCGATCAGTAGTCACTCCCACCTGCTTCTGCCGAACTGTTTTTGTTTTAGGTTTTGTTTGGAAGTCGTTTCCTACCTTTTAAAAAATCGGGATTGAAATTTTTAAATTTGCAGTTTTGTGCTCAACCTGTCTATTTGGCTATATAGTACCATGTATGTTCATAGGAATATTGCTCTTCATGTCTTAAGTAGGTAACAGCAACAAAAAAGGACAAAAAGGAAAAAAAAACAGTGTCTCCTAAACTTGTATTCAACGTAGAAAAAAGGAAAAAGAAAAAAAAAATTGCTATTTGTATGTTACAAAAGATAATGCTAGTCAAATAGCTTGTCTTGTTTTTGGTGAAAACGATAAAAAAAAAAAAGGACTTTGATCCTCATTTTTGGCTTTACATTTTGGCTTGTATTCTTTGCTGTTTGTCTGCTTGAATAAACATACACGCACCAGTGTACAAAAACTCAAATTGTGTTTCAAATTCATGTTTCGGCAAATTCTCTCTTCAAATTGCCTACAAATTTATGGCTCCTTGTGGAAGAAAAAGGACTAAAGGTTTGCCTGTAGACGTGCTGCTACCTCACTCTGCATGCCTTCAAATTGATCTCACCAAGCTGAAGTCCGCATCCTCTCTCCACTCAAGCTTTGTGTAAATACATACCCCATTTCACACGGTCTCCTCCAACTGAGAGGCTTTTCTTTACTCCCATTTACTGCCATTGCAATTTTTGGGAACCTTCTCTCCTGAGGTCCCCTTCAATGGGGTTTTGTGAGAGAAACTCCACGAGGACAGAGGCTAAACTCGATGATAGCCACAGAAAGCACAATTTGACGCTAAACAGCGTGTCCAGACGAGGCGTCTTTGTCGCTGGAAGCTCCAACTCTCTTTGCACGTTTGTCCCAAATTTGAGCCACTGGGAAGCTACCATGCATGACTGTCTTTTGCTTTCCTCCTTTCGTATCTCTGTAACTTTCCCACCCCCTCCAGATCACCTAATCCTGTCGCTTCGATCCGAGCCACTGTTGTGCTTGTTTCTCTCAGGCTCCTTACACGTGTGCATGTCAAAACATAGGGTGTCGTCGGTAGTCTCTAGTGAATGCATTTTGCTTTGTCTCTCTTTGACATCTTCCTTGCAGTCGTTTGTGTCCTTGTGTGATTTCTTTTTCCTTTTGTGTTGTATTCATTGTTAACGCTCCTCTAATTTGTGTTCCTTTTGTTACCTGGCTAGCAGGGGAAAGTGGAGGCTGGTCCTGACATGTCCCAGTGAAGGCTGACTAGCTCAGTGGGGTCACGCCAGGTGCTGCCAGCGGATGGGATGGTAAGGTCCGTTCCACGGTCCAGCTCGGTTCCTGCCTTACGGAAGCAGATCTTCTCCCTGTCTGCCTCCAAGATTGCCATCAACGCAAAGTCACGATTAGACCTGTGTGTGTGTGGACTCTTTGTGTATTGCTTTGTTTTTGTATTTAATTTTTTTTTTTTAAGTTTATATAAGAAAGTCCCAGAACCCTTGTGTCATGAGAGAAAATGCCATTTACCGTTACTTCTGGAGGTCGAAGTAGCCCAAAGGAGTTTTATCCTTGACGTTACATGTATTTTGCACTTTGTAGATGTTTGAAGTGGCTTGGAGGAGCTTGATGCTGTTGTATATTTTTGTGTATTTTTAACTGCAGCTTCTCATGAGGACGAACATGGTAAGCTTATGTTTGAGTCTTGCCTTTTTTATTTTTTTTTCCCCCTCCCATTGTTTCAACCTGGCGTGACTGACCAGGCATTCCAGGTAAAATGGTTCTTTTCTGAACCTTTTTTTTTTTAGGGTGTTTTTTTGGAAAGGGTTGGTTAACTACCTCATCCTGGAGGCTGAAACTGCCCTATCTGTACTGTACATACGGAGACTTGATGCAAGCAGGGCTTTTTATATTCAACTTATGCACAAGGGCAACATCAGAGCCAATGTACCTAGTGTATTATAGTCCTTTTGTAATAATGCTGAACAGTCAGACTGGGCATGTGAATGACACTCATGTGATGAGTCTAAAGAAGCCTTGCCTCCTTCACTCTGAGGATGTAGTTACAGCTCGCGAGACGGGTGATGAGGATGTTACTTGTTTATAAAAGCTTGAACTTGAGGAAGAAGCTACTTTGAGAAGCTTTAGCTGCGTTTCTCAGACCCCCGCCCCAAATGAATTTGTGTTTTTAAAACTTTTTTTTGTTTGTTTTAAGTACATGCAGTCAACGTTGATGGCTGCTTGATCAATTTTGAAACCAACACCATCCCTTTTGTGAGCTGCATGCCGCCTAGGCAAGCACAGTTCAGCGTTGTTTTTAAAGGCCAGAGTATCGTTCTGATCGCCGCTGCTGCTCTCGACGGAGGCAGTTAGGCCGGTCTGGCTGACAGGAGATCAGCTGGGATCGATCTCTGTACTTGAGCTTTGCGCCATCTCCATCCCTGGCGCTGATTGTGAATCAGACTGGACTGGTGAGAGC
>NW_015544231.1:659708-669395 GCF_001515605.1 Sinocyclocheilus anshuiensis | reverse complement strand
GAGCGGTTCTGATTAAATCATTACCCATTCAGTCTGTAATAAGAGCTGTGCTCAGGGCAGGCAGGACGTTTGAGGTCATTGAACTGGGCACACCATAGCTGCCTTTTCATCACATTTGATGTGATGGATTATTAAGATATGCATAATTTTGGGCATGTTATCGGTAACTTTAATTCTCTTATGCGCTCGAACAGGGTTTTTAAAGGGATTCTGTTGATGTTTCAGTTTCGTTTTTGCCTCTTTAAAGTATTGACTGGATTTTGAATATGACTGACTCCACAATTATTTCTGTATCACCGTCAGACCATTTTTTATAAAAAATGGCATTTTAAAGTACTGCTGCATAACAAGTGTTTTTGCATTCCTGCAAATAAATTTTGTAAAATGAAAAGGTGTGGCCTTGCTTGATGCTGTTCTGTCTCCAGAGTGCTTTTCACAGTCTAAACCTTGCCTTGTGAACGTCTCGAGTTTAATCAGTGCCGTTAGGTAACATTTGAATGTACATGACTTTAACGTTTAAATTTAAATGCATTTAAAAAGCCTCTGCTTTTGATTACTTTTATCACTTCATGACCACCTTTTACTTTTGCATCTGGTGTTGTATGCACTTTCATTTTGACCACCTTTGCATTGTTTTTTACTGACCACCATTTGTCAAACTGTCATGGTCTGTCTTAAGAGCTCTGCATATTCAGTGGTTGTGTTAGTCACTAAAATATTATACAAACTGTGTAGAGGACACGGGCCCCAACATCACGGTTTTTGTGTCAAATGAATGTACCATTTCACAGTTTGTAATTATTCCTATGCTGTTAATTTAGCAGGAGCATTTTCCAAAATGTTACATAAAGCGCCTCACAAATGATCTGTCATGAAAGCAATAACGTTCATTGTGCATGACCAGGCCATTCTTCCCAGTGAGGTTGTGTGAATGGAGAACAGAAAAGGAGTGAACACCACTGATTAGCTGATATGGCTCAGACAGCCCTCCACTCCATGGGACCTGTAAAGATCTACTGTACCTTTGATGCTCAAGTCAGAGAAAGGAGGATCTGCTGGGTTAGTGTGAAAGGCCATAGATGGGTCATGTAGAATGAGGACATGATCTGGTATTTGATCTTGCCAGTTGAAGAGGCTCGACAATAGGCCGCAGTATTGAACTTACTTTATTTAGTCATGCTCAGTGGTTCCACATGAATGAAGTTACACAGACATGATTTGTTAGCATAACTTAATTGGAATTGAAGTTTTTTTTTAAGTGACCCAGTTATTTAAGGTTGAGTTTATAAAATGATCCCTTAATGTTTTGCTTTTCTTAAACTGTTTCCAAAACTAACTTGACACAAAAACACAAAATGCTCTCCTTGTGTTATGGCGACATCATATGGTCAACGTGAATGTGACAAGTGATTGGAAATCATTAAGGTTGGAAGTGGGATGTTTTAACCCGTGTTCTCACATCCGACCTCGTCTCGGACGCAGAACAAGACCTTCAAGATTCATGATTACAGGCAGTTGTGTTTGATTAGGGATGAAACTAAACTCTGCAGGACAGTGGCCTTCCAGAACGTCCTAGGCTCAGTGCTGCTGTTAAAGGCCATCTGGACTTCATCATGTCCATTTCAGTTCACTTTTTCACGCAAACTAATGCTGATGGTATCATATAAAACGTCTGGCACTAGCAACATCAAGGTTATGGCCGGGTTGTAATATAATGCATGAACATGGTTGCAAAATACATGCTTTAAAAAGCAATTTCTAACATGTTTTGTTAGATTACTGAGGTTTAGTAACAATCTAAATACTTCGAAGTTAATATGCCCCTTACCTTAAGTATTTCAGTGTTAACCATCTCTAAATAAAAATGATATCTACCAAAAAGAGGATTTGGGTTTGTCTATATCTTTAGAAAACTGCTTTTTTATTTGCTAAATTTAGTACTTAATTACAGATCCATAAAAAGGACGTCTATGGACTTATTTTTGTGTTTATTATTCAATCAAACATTCTGTGTTTGAGAGTAAAACTAATTATTTTATAATTAAAAAATAAAAGATTGCAAAAAAAGTCTTCTTAAGGCTCAAAAATAAAGAAATTGATGAAAAAATTATTTGCAGTGCGTGTAAATCTTTGAAAATCTTTATTTTTCTTTGTGCACTTTTCATCCCGAAACCACAAATGTTGCTCTCTTTTCTATAGGGTTAGATCTCTGCCACAATTCTGCACGTGAAAGATCATATTTTGAGCGCACAAAAGTGCATTTTGCATGCGTGCAATCTGAGTTTTGTGGAGAAAATGTTTGTCTCGCAAAGAAAAAAGTATTTCGAGTGCACGAAAATCAATTTTGCATTTAAAATAAGTTTTTGGATGTGTGCAGACCTTCTCTTTTGCAAGGTTTCACTAGCTTGCTCACCTGATGCCCCCCTCAGTGCTCGCTAAACGCCAACAGCTCGCGTGCTCAACACAACCCAGCGTTACAATGTGCCATAATTCCAGCCAATCAGAGACCGAGGCTGCTAAATTCTGATTGGCTGCCTTGACAACCAATCACAACATTTCTTGCATTACCTCGACAGCAGAAGAGGAAAAATACAGTGCATGCATAATTATTATGCAAGTTGATATTCTGATTATATTTCTTTCCAAGCACATTTTACCAATAATTATAACTACTATTAATCTTGTATATAATCACTTATAATCTATATATTATAAGTTTCTTCTTTGCGAGACAAACATTTTCTCCACAAAACTCAGTTTGCGCGTGTGTAAAACGCACTTTTGTGCGCTCAAAATATGATCATTCTCGCGCAGAACTGTGGCAGAGATGTAATCCCATACTTTTCTGCCATCTTTTTTTTTTGCAAAACTTTTGTTTGCAAGTTGAAAATTTTGCTTGTGAGTGAAGCTGTCTCTCAGTGGGCGGTCTCTAGCCACCAGGATGAAAGGCCTTTTTCTATTGGTCACTCTCGATTGAAGTCACAGGTTGACCACGCCCACTACCGGTGATACCGCTGAATAGATGTGATTAGCCATCAGTAGGCTATAGCCAGCTGCCAGAGCCCCCAATAGAAGAGCGTCAGGCCAATATTTCAGAGATTATAGATTTATAGCTCCAGTGAAGTCAGGTGGGTAACGCACATCAAATCACTATTTATTTAGCATCTTAACCACATACAAGACCATCAGCAATAAATTCACACGTGTCACACCTGATAGCTTTGTTTATGAACATATTTTTTATTTGCAACATTTATTTTATAGGACACTGTAAATAGGAAAATGAGTGAGAGAAAGGAAATAAATTCTACATCAACCTGACATAAGTAGGACTCAAACTCAGGTCCTTGTGACGTGTCCTGCTCACCGGCAAACGCTCTACCACAATGCCACCAAACCATTTTGTTTGGTTGTGTAACATTATATGTACACAAATTTCCTGAGCATATGCCCTGAAGATAATTGTAATTGTAACGGAAATCCCTTCAGCTGGTGGCGCCCTAGGCGACCGCCTAGCTCGCCTATGCCTAGAAACGGCCCTGTCTTAAACTCAGTGAAATGTGAACTTAACTATGCTCTCCCATCTAAATAGGTAACGCAAGTTAAGCCCGTCTGTAGTTGGTGAGACCGCTGAATAGATTTGATTAGCCATCAGTATAGCCAGCTGCCAGAGTCCCCAACAGAACAGCGTCAGGCCAATATTTCAGAGATTATAGATTTATAGCTCCAGTGAAGTCAGGTGGGTAACGCACATCAAATCACTATTTATTTAGCATCTTAACCACATACAAGACCATCAGCAATAAATTCACACGTGTCACACCTGATAGCTTTGTTTATGAACATATTTTTTATTTGTAACATTTATTTTATAGGACACTGTAAATAGGGAAATGAGTGAGAGAAAGGAAATAAATTCTACATCAACCTGACATAAGTAGGACTCAAACTCAGGTCTTTGTGACGTGTCCTGCTCACCGGCAAACGCTCTACCACAATGCCACCAAACCATTTTGTTTGTTTGTGTAACATTATATGTACACAAATCTCCTGAGCATATGCCCTGAAGATAATTGTAATTGTAACGGAAATAGTTTATTTGCGTTAGAAAATGTAATAAAGCTGCTGGTCACACATATTTTCTTCCCATCATACATGACTCAATACAATTGGTGTATTTTTAATGAATTGTTCCGTCATACAAATCAATGTAACTTTCCTGGTCATGTGACGTGATGACATCACAACTGGTCTACTTTGTTCACACGCATTTCATTTCCATCACACACAGTCGGATTAAAGTAGACCGGTTGTGACGTCATCAGGTCACATGACCAGGAAAGTTGCATTGATTTGTATATTTGAAAAAGCATTAAAAATGCCCAAAATCATATTTCCAAAATCCAAGTCATGTGTGATGCGTGGCAGAAGTGGTGTGACATCAACGGGTCACATGAGCAGGAAGTGTAATAGATTTGAAAATGTCAAAAATTCATAACAAATGCACAATATATGTATAGGCTATTTTTAAATCCAAGTTGTGTATTATATGCTGCATTTATGTATCAAAATATTGTAGGTGATTTGAGCTCTTTAGATACAACAACCACAAAGTTAAACATATTTATGTCATTAAGACGTTCAGTTTACTTACATATTTATAACAGATATATTAATCATATAAAAGTTAAAAACTGTCTTAATCTATACCTCATCTGTTTGCTAACATAAACTGTGCTGCCTTCTTTGACTAGCAGGACTTTTATTTTGAAGTTATTTTGTTCAGTAACACTGCCATCTAGTGGCATTTTATTTAGTTCAAAGCAAGGCGTATCCAGAGCACACGGCTTGATAGATGCATCTAAATTCCTCTTTAGTTGTTCCTGGGACACTGTTTGTCTGTAAGTGACTGAAAGATATTGTTTTCATATTAAGAGTGTCATTGTTGCTTTCAGAAATGTATAATTTACCTGCCAGTAGTTTATGTTTAGCTTTTTATTCGTGTATTTGTATACTGATATTTTTGTTTTGTTCTGTATTTTCAGTTTTACGACAAATATGAAAAGGGAAAAAGTAAATTTCAATTAAAGCCAGGAAAAGTTGCACCTCGAGTCATTATTGGAGTTTCATCCCTCATGTTAGCTGACTGTCGTGAGGACAGTATATAAACTACACATGAAAAAAGATAACGGTTTTAGTGTTTTTTTGTTTGTTTTTATGAAATAATGCACATATTTAACCAGGTTTTTTCGTGGATTTTGCACTTTTGAGACACTCCCTAACTTGCAATAAAACAACCACATAGTTAAATAAATTTATTTCATTAAGATATTCAGTTTACTTACATATTTATAACAGATATAATAATCCTTTAAAAGTTAAAAATAATCTTAACCTATACTTAATTTATTTGCCAACATAAACTACACATGTAAAAGGATCACGGTTTTAGTGTTTTTTATGGAATAATGCACATATTTAATCAAATTTATTGTGGATTTTGCACTTTTGAGACACTCCCTAACTTGACGTGCGCAAGCGGGGATCGTTGTGAGGACTTTTTACACTTCTAATGCTTAAAACAATTACATCATCGAATTATTATTCATTTTGATATTATGCTTTTAAATGTGATCTGAACGAGATACAGCATGATCCATGACTATTATGCGATTACATAGACATTCGATCTTTTCTAAAGCATTAATTTATAGCGAATGTTCAATATAAAACCGACTTTATCGCGATTACGGTATGTGAACGGTATGTGCTTAACGGTATGTGCACACTCAGGTCTAACAGCTGGTCAAATCATGCCGCGACACAGTTCTCTAAAACACGATTCTGACTGGTATTGTGCATTTTAATAACAGGGTTGTTTTGTACTATCTTTAAGACCTGTGCAATGCTAATTGCAAAACGTATTACTTCAATAGTAACGACTGATATTAAGGACTTGTCAGCCAGAACCACTGCAGCCTTGCAGAGACTTTGCTTTGAAGACCTTTTAATGAACTAAACTTCCACATTTCAATATGCCCCTGACTTCTACGAGGTGTTTTAATGTGTGGCTCCTCACAACAGCCTAGAACTCTAGCAGTACAACATTATTCTTTCTGTTTGCGGGAAGAAGATTTGGTGTTGATGGAGGGAACATCTTCAAGGCAAAACTTTAGACCTGATGCAATTATCAATTCTTTTACTAAATTTGCCCTGCATGCTTTGTCTTTAATGTGCAGGCACCATTGCACAGGAAGTAGAACTGCATGCCAGCTTTTGTGGAGAAAGGTAATGGTAACAGTGACTCACAGTGAAGCTCAAAAACACCTAAAAGGGACCCTGCTCTAATTTGGGTCACATCTCATGGTAACCTACCTGACTATATTCATTACATTGGTTCAAAACAGTTCATTGCAAAGGTCATACAAATATATGAAATTATGTACAAAATGTATTTTATAACATCATATTGTATAATGATATTAGTGCTGTGTGCTCCTAAACTTTTCTCAGAGACTACATTTTCACAAGGCATGGCACAGGAGTCACAAACTACTTTTAACACTATTTTAATGGGTTCTCAAGTGTTTAGTGTTCAGCAGAAGTGAGTGGTATAGGTTTGAAACGACATTTCGGAGGAAACTGTTCTACAGCATTGATGTTGTTACAGATGACTCCAGCTTAACAGAAACCAGATGTGCTTGAAGAGTATACAGCCACCAACACACTGCCGATAGAAGGGTCATTAAAGTTTGGAACAACACGAGGGTAAATAAAGAGAATTTTCAGTTTCAGAACTATTCTTGTATCCAGTGCAGTCCATTACTGATTCCAAATTACACGATAAAAACTGTATTTAGTAACATTATCCATTACATTACACATTTTAGGTAATATAATCAGATTACTTTTAACCTAACTTGTTTAGCACAATGATTTAAATAGGATGGCATTGTATAATATTGATATAAAAATACAAAGAAGTGCATTAAACCTTAATATTAAAATGTAATTTAATCTAATTGCAAGTACTTACTTTCTGGAATCTGATGATGTAATCCAGATTAGATGTCATCAGTTATTACCCAGCTCTGCTCGAATCATAACTCATACTTTACTCCGACATTTCAACTGTGAATCGTTGCGATACAGATGTGAAATGATCTTGTTTTGCCAATTTCACAGGAGCACTTCTATGATTTTGCAAGTGGGAATATCTTGCTTGGCTGAAAACATGCATCTCGACGTGCTGGAAAACACTCCAAACACCATGAGCTCAGATCAACAACTTGACCGAGACGCTTCCAGGGAGGCCAGGTCACTTCTGGACAACACCGTGGTTTACTTGTGCTGGGTTAGTGTTGGATTTGTTCAGTGAGCATCACGCAACTGGAGTTCAAGCTAATGTACAGGATGCTGTGGTTTAAGCTGATAAACCCAAGCAGTGTAAACCTAGAGTATTTTGTGCCTTTGCACTTTTTTTTTTTGCTTTGACAATATGTTGTAATTGTTGTAGGAACATGTTTACATATTGAACGTGAAGTCATTTTGGTGCGAGAAAAAAAAACAAATCACAGCCTGGATGCTTTTTTCTAGTTTGGGCTACTTTCGTCGTTTACAAACTACTTCACTGAAACCTTTCAGGCCAGTAGACTTGGCTTGAGCCAACTTAAAGAGCTCTGAATGCATTTCAGTTGGGGTCAGGCACAGATCTCGCAGTGCAGTGAGTGTTTATGCACTAGTGGGCAGCATTCAGGAAAGCCAGCTAAAGAAAACCTGCCACAAACATATCTAGTCCTTAACCATCAAGCAGAAGGGCAACAAGAACAAACACTGAGTACACAGCAGCGTCTTGTTTAGAAATCATATTTATTGTAAAAAGGTCCAGACATTAGCCGGTTAACAGACACTGATGCTAAACACGTGCTGGGCTCACCGTGCACTCAAGGCAAACACACTGAGCAACATACGGAGCGCTTTAAACTGAACACAAGAGGATGTGGATCAGCTAATCAACATCATGCAAACCTCACAGAGATCAACACACGAGCCGCTGACGGATCCATATGCAGCTCAAAACCACCTCAGATAAAGCAACCCAAGTGAAAATACAGATGAAAAGAGGTGACGTGAGGTTCATGCAAATCAAACCAATCCTGCTCAGCAAATCAAAACACACACACACACGTGTCTGAGGAACCGCTGAGAAACGCATACGATGGAGGAAAGGATCCGCAGCACGTCTAATACAGTGAAGCCTCATGTCCATGTGAACCAGATTCACAGACGCAAGTAATAGTTGCAACGTGAGCCTCATGAAAAGCACCAAAACACTGAAAAGGTCACATTAATATCTCATAGATATATTAAACACACAAATTTACATATTAGTCATGATTGATTAGATTATAATTAAAGTGGCAAAGAGACAAACAATCTGATTGATACAACCAGTGTATGCATGTAGAGCTTAAAAAGGTCATTCATTTTTCTCTTGGAATCTAAAAACACATGGAGTCCTACAAGACTCGCATCAACACTTGGCACCATTAATACACTCTACAGCACCACAAACAGCAAAAACCCTGTCTAAAAGTGTTAAAAGCGCTGCTCAGAAGCACTTCCTGAAGACGATCTGCGGGCCGAACTCCTCGTACTCGTCTGCGCTGATCCAGGCGCCGCAGAGGTCGGCCATGTTGGCCAGAGCCGCTCCGCCGCGCCACACGGAGAAGTCTCGATCGCTCGGGCTGCTGACGCTCACGCTCAGATCCGCGGGACACAGGAGCCGCATCTCGTGCCGCAGACGCGCAGGGAGCCCCGACAGCAGCGTGTTCCCGCCTGCGCCCCACACAGACACAGACACACGTCACTAGGGTGGTCACTAACAATTGTTTTGGTCATGGAGTAATCTGTCGATTATTCTGACGATTAATCAGATAATTATAATTAATTTTCTTTGTGGTAATAAAAATAGACCTAAGAGAAGAATAGCTTTTAAAATTACTTAATACATGTATAATAGCAATGAGGCAATAATAATTAACTCCAATAAAGTATCAAAAGCAAGTAATCATATGTGACCCTGGAGCACAAAACCAGTCATAAGTGTCAGTTCTTTGAAATTGAGATTTATGCATCATCTGAAAACTGAATACATAAGCTCTCCATAGATGTATGGTTTGTTAGGATAGGACAATATTTGGCCGAGATACAACTATTTGAAAATCTGGAATCTGAGGGTGCAAAAAAATCTAAATATTGAGAAAATCATCTTTAAAGTTGTCCAAATGAAGTTCTTAGCAATGCATATTACTAATCAAAAATTAAGTTTTGATATATTTACGGTAGGAAATTTACAAAATATCTTCATGGAACATGATCTTTACTTAATATCCTAATGATTTTTGGCATAAAAGATAAATGTATAATTTTGACCCATACAATGTATTGTTGGCTATTGCTACAAATATACCTGTGCTACTTATGAACGCTTTTGTGCTCCAGGGTCACAAATGATTTTATTGAACAAAATAGAGCTAATGTACATTACACATGATAACAACTGCCTGCAGAGGGGGCCAAAGGCCAGACGATTGTGTTACACTTTAATGCGCAATCTAATCCTTGTTTAATATTGACTAAACCTCATTTAATTCAAATGTCGTAAAGAAATGGCCAAATATTAGC
>NW_015544231.1:657963-659623 GCF_001515605.1 Sinocyclocheilus anshuiensis | reverse complement strand
CTACAAATATACCACAGCGACTTAAGACTGCTTTTGTGCTCCAGGGTCACAAATGATTTTATTGAACAAAATAGAGCTAATGTACATTACACATGATAACAATTGCCTGCAGAGGGGGCAAAGGCCAGACGATTGTGTTACACTTTACTGCGCAATCTAATCCTTGTTTAATATTGACTAAACCTCATTTAATTCAAATGTCATAAAGAAATGGCCAAATATTAGCGGACATGTCCACATATTCAAGAAATCACAGCGGCTGTAGCATCAAAACATGTAAACTCATGAGACTGAGGGTTTAAACTTATTTTGAAAACACGATGAACAGTTAGCATATTGATAAAAGATATTGATGTATTCTCGTGTTTGCGTAGGTTTGTAAATGATTTCCCTCATTACACATGATAACAATTGCCTGCAGAGGGGGCAAAGGCCAGACGATTGTGTTACACTTTACTGCGCAATCTAATCCTTGTTTAATATTGACTAAACCTCATTTAATTCAAATGTCGTAAAGAAATGGCCAAATATTAGCGGACATGTCCACATATTCAAGAAATCACAGCGGCTGTAGCATCAAAACATGTAAACTCATGAGACTGAGGGTTTAAACTTATTTTGAAATCATGATGAACAGTTAGCATATTGATAAAAGATATTGATGTATTCTCTTGTGTTTGCGTAGGTTTGTAAATGATTTCCCTTACAAATCTGATGAAATGGTTCACATTGCCTTCCCAGATGAATGTTATAATAAACCCAAACTCACAACAGGCAGAGATGGAGTTTGAGACGCTCCACACATGTAAATGATAACAGTTTGTGCGGAGCAGCATTTATTTACTGTGAACGGAGCCTGACACGCACATATGGTAACCTACACACATGTAAATAAAGCGCATGTATCGTAAACCTGCATCACATACATTTGTGAATTCATAAACGCTACGATTCAATTAATAGCATTATGCTTTATGATTTTTAAATGGGTTTAATATCATGCAGCCTTGGAAAACGGTCTAATAATGCATTGCATGGATTCTCATCTGCGAAATGTGCCACTTCCAGTACTTAGCCGATTACTCGATGCGGGCAAAATGAAATTGAGGATCAACCTCACCTGACAGCAGGACGTTTCCCACAAAACTGCGCCGCAGGTCGATATCTGACTGCAGGACGGATCTGAAGACGCTCTCGTGCATCCCATAATGATCTCGCCCGATCAGCTCCGGCCTGAAGAGGATCTCCGGTGCCCTGTGTGACCATATCAGACGGTCAATCTCAATAAAAGTCCTGTGCCACACAAACACACAGACTCACAGCCAAGTACATGTGCATTCTTCATTCAGGGCTAGGGATGGGCAATATGGGCTTAAAAATATAATCACGATCATTTCTGGCATTTATTGCGTAATGTATTGTTGGCTATTGCTACAAATATACATGTGCTACTTATGACCGCTTTTGTGCGCCACATTTTCAGTCACATTTTGTTGTGCATGCATTTTGTTGTTGAGAGAAAAAGCGTGCAGCAATATTTACACATTCATGTTCGCTGATAGTAATCCGCTGCTTGTGTATTTAGAACTTATTTTTATCCCTGAAAGGGATTGGCGATATCTTTGCGATATACCGGTAAAAATTCTCCCCGTGATAAGAA
>NW_015544231.1:657547-657911 GCF_001515605.1 Sinocyclocheilus anshuiensis | reverse complement strand
TTTTTTTTTTTTTAATTTAGGCTGAATGAGGAGCTCCTTAATCTGGAACTGGTTTGGTCAGGGCTGTACAGTGCACAAAAATCGCTCTGAGCCTTGAATAAATGTACTACAGTAGCACAGTTTTGCATGTGTATGAGCCTGTTTACAAAGCTGTTGTCCAACAAAGATATCCTTTATTGACATGCTTTTTCTCCAAATTAACTTAAGTCGAGTGTTTAAGGGTGCTTTCACACTAGCACTTTTGGTGCGCACCCGGGTTCGATTGACTAGAGTTCGGTACGTTTGGATGATGTGAACGCTGTCTTCTGAACTTGGGTACGCACCCACGAACCGTACCCGAGTCCGCTTAAAAAGGGTGGTCTGG
>NW_015544231.1:657037-657301 GCF_001515605.1 Sinocyclocheilus anshuiensis | reverse complement strand
CACTCACTTTCCTGACGAGCGTGACTGACGCGCTGCAAGCAGAGAGCTGTATATCTCATTTCTGTTCGTCTTCAGAGTACTTTAGAGCATTTGCATAAGGCAGACGTAAGAGCTGGTATGTACTGAAGCTTTGGAAACAAAACCAAAGGTTCAAAACCATAAATATAAAATTGAAGAGAGCAATGCTGCGCGTTTTGCCATCTTCTCCTGCGCCATCGTTACTAAGCAACGGGGTAAACAGCTGCTGGCCTGATGACGCAAACC
>NW_015544231.1:650966-656497 GCF_001515605.1 Sinocyclocheilus anshuiensis | reverse complement strand
TTTAATAAATCTGCAAAAATGTCAACGATTCTGTGTTTTTCTGTCAATGTGGGGTGCTGTGTGTACATTAATGAGGAAAAAAAATTAACTTAAATGATTTTAGCAAATGGCTGCAATATAACAAAGAGTGAAAAATTTAAGGGGGTCTGAATACTTTCCGTACCCACTGTATGTCAGTACTGGTGTACATCAAGACAAAGGCAATGTTGTTTTTCCTCAGGCATGTGTATAAAAGCTACCTAAATGTCCTAATTGAACTATATCTAAGCCCCATCTGTGAAACCAGGCCTAAATTGCTTTAGAGCAAGCAGCTTTACAGTATTAAACATGAAAAACAGTGTCACGTAGAATCTGAGCTTCAGACACTGGTCTGCAGTGAACTCTCCACCAGAGCACAACACGACACTGCTCAGTTACCGGAAGCGTTCGGAGGCCAGCGAGACGATCCGCCCG
Source organism: Sinocyclocheilus anshuiensis (assembly GCF_001515605.1). Classification (NCBI taxonomy): domain Eukaryota; kingdom Metazoa; phylum Chordata; class Actinopteri; order Cypriniformes; family Cyprinidae; genus Sinocyclocheilus; species Sinocyclocheilus anshuiensis. The sequence continues at coordinate 656,044 of NW_015544231.1, read as the reverse complement.
TCAGGAAGCGTGTAGTGCACCTCTGAGGAGCTCTTCAGCTCTGCGTCGTAATCCAGCGCCACACAGCAGCACCTCTCCTTCATCTCACGCACGATCTCCAGCTCGGCAGACGTCTGCATGCACACACCCTGCTCCAGCAGCAGCTGCAGCGCACCGAAAACACAATCAACAGCTGTGTGCAAACAGCTACAGGAAACACAAGCCAGTGCTTAACATGTTCCTACTAGTGTTGTCAAAAGACCCGGTATTTCGTTACCAAGTCTGTACTAAAAAAATGAAAACGTTACGGTACCAGGTTTTTTTTAAGTACCGGTGGTACCGAGTACCCGGTCAACCCGGCTGAAAAGTTATATTTTAGCTGGTGTCAATGATCTAATGTTGCATTTGGTCAGACTCAGCCCATTGCTTTACTGAAGTATATTATATTTTCCTTTTACAGCTGCAGACTGAGGAAGATCCTGAAACACACCAGCAAACCCTAAAACAGACAACAGTTTACAGATGTTTTTCAGTGGCAGCAGAACTATGACTAAACTTTTGGGTGAAACTTGTTTACTTTTTCATACTTTTATTACTTGTGGAAAAACTTGAAACACTTTTAAATAAGTATAAAGAATGGCATTGGTTTTGTACATTTAATTTTTGTTTAACGTTATTAATAAAAATGTTGTTCAATTAGCATGTTTTTGTGTTTTGCTTTGGTACCGAAATTGGTACCGAGAACCGTGGATTTTCACTGGTATTGGTACCGAATACTGACATTTTGGTACCGTGACAACACTAGTTCCTACAATCGGAGTGGCTGACTTGTTTTTGTGACACTTTTAAATAATAGCAAACAGCATAGACTAAGATCCGTTCATCCAAATGAAGATCAATTCAAAACGAGAAATCAATATAATTCAGCACAGTCAAGTAACTAGTAAAGCAACACTTTCAAATTTACAAAGACATATCGGAGTTGCTTTAAAATAAGTAACGCAAGTTACTCTGTTTTCCCATTAACTGACAGACTCCTGTCTCAGTGTGGAGTACACATGCACTTCCTCCAGACTGAGGCTTATTCATTTCACTTTTGGTGTGAAAGGGCATTTATAGTCACCAAAAATATTACTTGTTTTTTTATATTAAACAACAAATAGCAAGCCCAACCCATGTGACAAAGTATTGCAAAAGTAACAACGCGTTAATTTTTATGTAGAGTAAGTAATGCAATTAGTTACTTTTTTATGGAGTAACAATATTGTAATGCATTACTTTTAAAAGCAACTTTCATCAGCACTGAAACCAACCACTGGAGAAACGCTAATGAAGCGTCAGTGATTTTGGCCCTACAGTTGGCCTAATTGAGGTGCATGAGTAGTTATGGTATGGTAATGAGCAGTGCTCCTGTGCACCTTCTGGAGCTGCAGGGTGACGTGGGATCCGGCCAAGTCAAAGCGCTGCACGGCGTGAGGCAGACAGTAACCCTCGAACACAGGAACACTGTGACTGACGCCGTCCCCAGAGTCCAGCACCACCCCTGAACACACAATCAAAACGTAATTTTTGATTAGTAATATGCATTGCTAAGAACTTCATTTGGACAACTTTAAAGATGATTTTCTCAATATTTAGATTTTTTTGCACCCTCAGATTCCAGATTTTCAAATAGTTGTATCTCAGTCAAATATTGTCCTATCCTAACAAACCATACATCAATGGAAAGCTTAATTATTCAGCTTTTATTCAAATATCAATTTAAAAAAATTTACCCTTATGACTGGTTTTGTGTTTCAGGGTCACACATGATAAAAACTAAAAGTTACATTTGACAAGACTAAGACTAAATTAAAAACAGCTGCCAAAATGAACACTACTCCACACAAAGAGCAGTAATAGGCATGTGAGCGGAGCCGACTGACCGGTGGTTCGTCCCGAGGCGTAGAGCGCCAGAACGGCCTGCAGGGCCACGAAGGCGAGCGGGACGCTGAAGGCCTCAAACATCAGCTCCACCGAGCGCTGGCGGTTCTGCAGCGGGTTCATGGCGGCCTCGGTCAACAGCACCGGATGATCCTCAGGTGACACACACAGCTGCTGGAACGAGTGATGCCAGATCTACAGCGCACACACACACACACGAGCATCACACTGAGCCACACCAACAAAGAGTCTGTAGTTCTTAAGACTAGTGTCTATGTTTATGCCCCAGATCAGTCTTCAGTCATTTTACCAGCCCTGATGAATCATTTTAATCCTGGTAACAATTTCTGCTTCTTGCCATTTAAGGATAAGCATCGGTGAGAGTTATTTATCCTTTAATTTGTCGTTTTCATTATCCTGCACTGGTATTGAGCCTCCACAAGCATTCATGGTTGCGGTTGCCAGATGTCAAGAGTTTAAATCCCCCAATCAGAACTTTTTTTCTGTAAATTAAGACATTTTCTGTCCAATGTTTTACTTCACGTTCTCCACCTGGCAACGATGTGCACTCACTCTCTCTACATTACGAAAAAATGCGATGAGCTGAAAACACAGAGATTTGTACAACTTGCATGTTTGTCTATTGAGATGTTCTGCTTGAATAAATGTGTAATACAGCCAGTCTGTTTGCTGTGACTGTCACTGAATCTGTGAGCAAACCGTGTGAGATGACATTCATGATGTGCTTGTGTTTTGAATGTTACCATGTTACTGCACTAACAACTTTTTGATGTAAAAAAAAATTATAGATATTTTTCAATATTAAGAAAATGTATTTGAATGCATCACTGTTTGAAATTTATAAGAACAATAATCTGAGTACCACCATTTGGACTGAATGCAATTTTACGTTACTTTGAATTTATCTCATGATTGTCTAAAAAAAACAAACAAAAAAAAAGTCTAAATTTATGAAACCTGAATGTTTATATTTAACCAAATAAAGCAACCTAAATATTACTCTATTGCAAGTAAAATGAAATTGTTTGAAAACATTTCAAAGTTTCACTTTCAGATGAAAAAGATGACCCAAATAGGAAACAAAGTTTTTAAAAAGGGTTATATCTCTTAAATTAATTGTTAAAAAAAAAAAAAAAAAAATCTGGAGGGGAAAAAAAAAAAAAAAAATCAGTTTTGTTTTTCTTACTAACATTGTTTTTTTCTTTTTTTTAAATTGTGTATCTCTTCTGGGTCAAAATGCACCCAAATGTGTCACGAGGGTTAAGGAAATCTGGCAGATAAAATCCTTCATTCCGGTCAAAGAATGATCATCTAATCTCCAAAAACACTGCCTGCCTGTTTCGGTGCAGTGAAAGGACTCACCATCTCCATCTCATCCCAGCTGCTCACGATGCCGTTTCTGATGGGATACTTCAGGACTAGCACTCCTCTCATGTGCTGCGCGTCATGCCCCACATACAGCTCTCGGTCCACACTGCCGTTCATTACTTCCTGCAACAGACCAGACCAACAGAAGCGCTGAGGAAACTCACAGTGGCTCCAATTCACTTGCACTCTTCACAAAACACTTCCAAAGCTGCTGTACAGAGAATCATGCCATTTATAACAACTTCGTCATATTTATTGGATTAAAGCCGTGATAGTTACATTGTGTGACATCATAAACAATCTAGCAGCTGAGATTTGCTTTCTCCACACTCAGGTAAAGCAGGAGAGAGGGTGTACCTCATATTTGGGACGGCCGATGACGGTGGGGAACACTGTAGTTGGAAGGTCCTGGTCTGCAAACCCAGCCTTCATCAGACCGGAGCCTGTGTCCAGCACGATGGGCGTCTTATAATCACTCATCTAACACACAACAGGAACAGACAAACAAACAGCCGTCTATAATCTCATCGACACTCTACTGCAAACGAGAGCAACTACACGGACAACTAGGCCCGAGCAATATCGACAAGCTATATTCCAATATTTTACAGGGTTTTGACAATAATTAGACATTTTGCTTATTGCTTCTGTGCTCGTATCTTGGCTGGTTTAGTTCCATTTTCTGCACTGAATTGAGCTCCAGGGGTATTTTTGCTGTTTATAAGCAGTGTTGGGAGTAATGCAAGTCACATAATCAGATTACTTTTTCAAAGTAACTAGTAAAGTAATGCATTAATTTACAACAAAATATCGGTTACTTTTTCAAATAAGTAACAGAAGTTGCTCTGTTTTCCCATTTCTCCACCCGTCCCGTGCGGAGAGAAATCAGGAGCGAGAGCAGAGACAGAGGCGCTTCCTTCAGTCGGAGGATCATTCATTACTCTTTTGGTGTGAAAGGGCCTTTACAGTTGCCAAAACTATAACTTTGGGGTTTTTGTTACTAAAAAACAAATAAGAAAGTCCAGTCCAGATGACAAAAAGTAACAAAACCGTAACAATGCATTACACAGTTACTTTATGGAGTAACAACATTTTAACACAACATTGTAACGAATTACTTTTAAAAGTAACTTTGCCCAACACGGTTTATGATTTCAGACCTTCTTAGATGTATGCATCACCTTTAAATGTCTTGCATTTAATCATTAAATTCAGTTAATAAGATGCCATAGGCCGTTACCAATCAAATTAAATCAATAAAATCCTTCTTTGCACTGCAGAAGTGGCACAGACACTGCACCTGAATCAGAATTTGTATTTACACTACAATTACAACTGCATTACAATATTCCAAATATTTTTAAGACATCCATCTCAGATTAGTGTTTGGATTTTTATTTATTTATTTATTTTTATATACGAAATTAAACTTATTAAATGAATGCCGGTTTTAGTTTATTTAAAATATATTTAAACAGCTGTGTGTTGCTTTGGGATGCACACCGGTTCAGTGCCAGCTTGCTTTGGAATGGTTTTAGTTGGGGGAAAAAATAAAAAAAGTACAATATTGAAACTATTGTGCCCAAAATGTACCTCTGAACTGTTATATAAAATCAATAAGCTAATGTTGAATCACATTTGCAATCATGCTGATATTTAGTGCAAAACAGCACTTTTGCTCATGTGACAATCCTATATCTTATATGTGACCCTGGAGCACAAAAGCAGTGTTAAGTCGCTGGGGTATATTTGTAGCAATAGCCAACAATACATTGTATGGGTCAAAA
>NW_015544231.1:639184-649184 GCF_001515605.1 Sinocyclocheilus anshuiensis | reverse complement strand
CTAGCATTATCAGAGTGGTGTATTTTATTTATTCACATTATCTGAGGTGCGCACTATCAGAAATGGTTTTTGATTTTTGCAAAGCAAGTGATAATTCTGTGTGGAGACGTGCTGATATCGCATTTGGTCTCATTCTGTATCGCTTGTATGCATTTGTCATTTTTATTTAATCTCTTTATTTTTCAAATGTGTATAGGTAGTATTTATAAAGTTCTAGCTTTTAGTTTTGGATCTGTTTTTAGTTGTTTTAATGCTACAATTGATTGCTTCTGTTGTCCTTATTTGTAAGTCGCTTTGGATAAAAGCGTCTGATAAATGAGTAACTAACTAACTAAATAAATAAATAAATAATTAATTCTAACTCCGATATTAGCGTAGTGTGTTTTCTGAGGAGGGCTGTGGTCTCCACCTGTCTGCTGGATGTGTGGAGCTGCAGCTGCTGGAGAGTAGATCCGCAGGCCACTCTCGTGGATCCTCCACCGTCACAGACCGCAGACCTGGAGTCCTCGGAGCGTCCTGGGCTCTCTCCACTGCACAGCACTGCGGTGTTGTTGTTATTGTTCTGCATGAGCTTCGAGGGAACGACGGACAGGCCTGAGCCCACCCGCGCATCACAGTCTGATGGACGTCTCTCCTCTCGTCCACAAGCGCGGTCGACGCTCTCGTCAGAGACACCTCCAGGATCAAACGCACCTCGCACATCACCGCAGTCCCGAGTCGAGCACGCTTCTCCCGTCTCCAGCAGATCTGCACTGTCTGGACCGTCGCAGGAAGACGCTTCATCCTCCGAATGCTCAGGATACACGTCTGCGCTGGGCGGGATAACTTCCAGTTTTCCAGTCTCCGACAAACCGCTCGACGCAACAGGCTCACTGTGACGAGACTGAAGGGATTCAGAGTCGAGACGCCCGAGGCTCGCGGTAGAAGCAGGCTCAGAAGTCAAACTCGAGTCGGTGAGATCAGCATCTCCAGCTGGACTCGGACTGGTGCACTCCTCTGCGTTTGAAACCAAATCTGAAGAGGTTTTCTCAGCATCTGGAAGCGACTGGAGCCCACAGCTCCTCAACAGCTCATCGTCCAGATCTTTCAGCGTCATGACCGAACACGTCACAACCCTGCGGCCTTTGCTCGACCTCCTCTTGGCCTTGCCCACTCTCTCAGTCTCTCTGCCCAGGCTTCTCTCCATCTTCTCCAGCTGCTGCAGGAACACGCTCCTCTCCCTGACCTGATCAGGCGCCGGTGCCTCGGAGCCCAGACTCTCCGTCTCTCTGCAGCACAGTGCCTCCAGCTTCACGCACTCCTGCATAATTTGCTCCTCGAGAACTTGAATGCCTCTCAGCTCTCGAAGGATCCCGCTTCGGTGTTCCTCAGGACACCCCGTGTCCCGCTGCACAGGCCCTTCACATGTGGATGGACTCTTATTGGATAATCCCGAGGTGTCCGAGTCATCTTCACAAACCTCACAGGATCTCAGCGTGTCCGAGTCAGGGGAAGTGAGGTCACTCTGAAGGACATCGTCGTGCAATCCGATCACGCCAGACTCAGCCAGCTCTCTTGGGGACATCTGGAAGGGAAAGTGCACAGGCACGTGAGGCTGTGAGCAAGGACGTACATTTCTTATAGGGGGGCACAATAAACAATTTCTCAAGAGCAATTTTTGAAGGGGACACAAATACAGCCAAAATTTTACTTGTGAGGACAGATGCGTGTACACAGCATGAAGACAGTGTTTAAATATGGAGTTCGGTTCATATAGGTTCACCACGTGGTCATATAATTATTAAATTAATTTGCATCCTCCATATAGTATTTTAGGTTTGGTCTGGGACTGAGGACGTCTCGTATTTAGATATTAAACCGCAGCAAGCCCACTGATCATATTGAGCAAAACCCAACATCGGTAGGTCTACAATATTAGCCTAATATCATTTCACACACAGGCTCATCACCGTAGTGGGTCTTATCCAACAAGCTACGGTATTAATTAAACAAGCTAAGCTGGGTACCTTATAAATCGCTCATAGAAAAACACATCGGATATCTTTTTTTGTCATGACTAATTTATTAATAACCCAGCATCAACTGTATTAAAGAGAAAGAATTACTGCATCCGATGTTTAAAGTGAATTAAATAGCATTGACAGCCTACTACATAATGGGTTCACACAGATAGTGTTTTGGTTGTTAAAATGCAAGACATGTCAGTGGAATTTAAAAAAAGCGCAAGGTCTATAGACATGTTTTAAAAAGCTGAACTTCTTTAAACTTGAGTGCCGTGTTTTAGAATGATGCATCATGCGCCAGAAGCTGCTATAAAAGACCTGAGACGAGAGCACGGCATTCAAAGACGTCCATAGCACGTTTACATTGAAATACAATGGAAAACTGCAGCGGAATGAAAAAAAACGCATTCTGAGTGAATGACACTGCCGTCGGTATTTGCCAAGTAGCTTTTAGTAGAGTACTGAATAAAACCAAATCGCATAGGCCAACATATTCGAAAAGTTGACAGAGGAAAAACACATTTTAGATCACCAGATATAAATGACTCAAGCAGAAATTTCACCACAAATACAGACCAATGATACCACCGCCACCACCAGAAATACTTAATTGTGTCTGCTTTACTATAAAACACATGCTCGTTGTGACCGATTCACTAACGTAACACTCACTGCGACTCATTTAACAGATGCATGATTTTATGGTAAGTTAGAACAACTTGAACAACAATACGACCATCTAGCCCTCTATTAAACAAAAATAAAAATGATTTCATCATGCAGAGCTGCATTCTTAGTTGCATGGGGAGTTTGTGTGTAACAATTAAAATGCGAGTTTGTGAAATGGACTGTGCTACATTGTTGCTATAGTAGCATAAAATTAATGCTAAAAAGCCTATGCATTTGACAACTGCATTTTTAAAAAAACTATTATATCTCATAATTAAAATCTATTTTCATATTGAAAATATTTTCATAGTGAGGCCAGGCGGACTCAGACTCACCGTACTGAGCTGGTGTCCTTCAGTCCATAAGGGCCAGTGTTTGTGCAAGTCCTCGGACCTCAGCAGCTCATCCAGCACCACCTCCTGTGCAAGCACATTCTCCTCCTCCTGAAAAATGATTCAGAGTGGAGTAGGGTTTTAATGGTACACGTATGCATATCGGAAATTTTCATTACAGGTCTTTTGGTTCAGTGTGCATGTGTAGCAAACAAATTAGATTGATCTTGGAATTTAAGAATCAATATTTTTTTTCCCATCTATGCTCTTTCAGTTGATGCATGCATTAACGAGGCATTATATAGAACACATTCCATCCAATAACCACAACAGCTTTGTGCTTTGTTACTTCGGATAAAAAAAAAAACCCCCAAATGATCAGATTTTGAATTCTGTTCATTTTATCATAGAATGCACATTAAATGCCATTGTGGCACTCTTTAATGTGCCGTGACAGATGGCTGTATCTGTCTGTATAGTTCACTGATGTGATGCATGTGGCATGAGAACAGAAGAGATGCTCAAGACACACACCTGTAGGATCTCAGCTGCTCGGTCTAAAGTCTCCTCCACCTCTCTCAGCTCTTGTTGCTCTCTCTGAACCCAGTCACCGAGAGACACGTCTAACCTACCCAACAGAGAAGAACAAACCCTTAGAAGAAACATCTGAAACATCCAGCAGAAGCAGAGCATGGACATCTGAGTCCGTGATACTGCTCACTGTAGTGTGTAATTAAAGTAAGAGTTACCCCAAAATATACAAATCTGCTGAAAATATGCTCACCCTCTGATCATCCCAGACGTAGCAGAGTTTGTTTCTTCATCATGTTTGGAGAAATGTAGCATTGCATCAGTGTCTCAGCAATGGATGCTCTGCAGTGAATGGGTGCCGTCAGAATGAGAGTCCAAACAGCTGATAAAAACATCACAATAATCCACAAGCAATCCACAGCACTCCAGTCCATCAGTTAACATCTGGAGAAGACAAAAGCTGAAACAAATCCAGCATTAAGACGTTTTTAACTAAAATACCATAGAGTCCATAATCCATAATAACGCTTCCTCCAGTGAAAAAGTGTTCTGGTGTGAATCAGGAGAGAAATCTGCACAGATCAAGCAGCGTTTAAACCGCTCTAAACTAATATGTGGCTGGATTTTGATGCGAGACAACAGGAAATGGATTTTTCACTGGAGGAAGAGTTATTATGGATTATGGACTCTATGGTATTTTAGTTAAAAACGTCTTAATGCTGGATTTGTTTCAGCTTTTGTCTTCTCCAGATGTTAACTGATGGACTGGAGTGGTGTGGATTACTTGTGGATTATTGTGATGTTTTTATCAGCTGTTTGGACTCATTCTGACGGCACCCATTCACTGCAGAGCATCCATTGCTGAGACACTGATGCAGTGCTGCATTTCTACAAACCTGATCCCATCAAGAAACACCCTCAGGCATCCAAGATGTAGAAGAGTTTGAATAAATTATTAGCAGGTTTTAATTTCTGGGTGAACTAATGTTTTAAACACTTGAAGAGAAGTCTAACCGTTCGTAAGAGTCCTGTCTGAGATTGTGCAGATCAAACGTGTCCCAGAGAAGAGAAGGATCATCCAGTGTGCTGCTGGGCTTGTCTTCATTATCTGTTAAGGTACTGGACAGAACGTTTCCCACAGGATCCAGCTCCGACTCCTCAAAGCTCTCCTGACTCTGGTGCGGAGCGGATCCCAGCTCCTCCGTCGGAGCGGGCCGATCTCTGGAAGAGCTGGGTGTAATGGTGACCGTATAAGAGCTCTCCAGATCATCTATCGGGAGGCTCAGCCAGGGGTTCTTGGGCAGCGTAGCGGAGCGCTTCACCTTGATCTCAAGGTTCAGAGAGTCAGAGGTAATTCTGGGAACGATCTGAATGCTGGCACGAGTGGAGTCCCGCTTTAAACTAAACCCTAGCTCTTCACGCTGGTCTTCAGAATCAGACACGCTCACAATGTTCTCCTCGTCAATCTGCCCATGCAGAGGTCTCGACTTGAAAGCGGAAAAGTCTCCATTTCCCAGAATCCTAGGCAGCGGCTCTCTTCTACTCCTGCGGTCCAGGTGACTGCTAGCCGCTCCATCGAAACCAGAGTCAAAGGAGCTGAGAGAAGGAGGCTTGCCTGCAGAGATCTGGTGACGGCAGTCACCAACAGAAGGCCACTTGGCTAAATCACACAAGCTCTCACACGGAGAAACTGCACGAGCGGACGAGTCTGGAGGCAGACGGCAGGAAACGCGCTCGTCCCCGGGGGAAGTGATGTTAGAGGTCCTGTGGTGACCCTTGAGGAACTCATACTGCCACTGGAGGGCAAGCTGAAGGTCGTGAAGGGGAACGGCCCCAGCGGAGGTCAAGAGTCTCCTCAGAGTCATGCATCTGTGGACAGTCATGAAAACATGTTCAAACAGAAGCTCTGAAGTCTGTATACCAGCACAGCATTTCCAATGACAAATACAGCCTAATTTCCAACCAACCGATAGACCCTTTTCACATTTACAGGGTTCGAGAATCAGAAGCTATCATAGATCAACTTCTACAGTGATGAACAGAAACTACAAATCAGTTTTGCATTCCATTTGCCCCAATAACAAAAGATCCACAAACAGCATTTCTACGACTTTCCAAAAGGGTGGGGGGGTGCGCGCGCGCGCGCGCGCGAGTTCTCATTTGTAACTCGCTTTGGATAAAAGTGTCTGCTAAACGACTAAATGTAAATGTAATGAAACGGTTTAGTAAGATGCTTTTTGGTAGTTGTCAGCCTATTGTGTGCATGCATGACATTGTCAATATTGCTGACATGGGACCAAATGGTTTTCTGTGGCCAGTTTTCAGTTTAAGGTAAACTGTCATAGCAGAGCATCAGTTTAAAGAATTGTGGTTGAAATTTTATGACCATTAGATACCATGCCTAGCAATGGATGCCCTGCAGACTCTCATTCTGACGGCACCCATTCACTGCAGAGCATCCATTGCGGAGCAGGACGTTTTCAGCAATTTTTGGGTAAACTACTCAATGCATTGAGGTTTCTTACCACCACAGCAACCCAAGAGTCCACACTGAACAAGGCTGCTTGCCCATAATGCACTGGACAATTCACATTGTCACTGGACAAATGTTTGATAGCACAGCACAGAACGCAGCTTGTGCAGCGTAAGTGACCCACAGTTTTCTCGGTGTACCTGTGAGACAGCTGCGAGCCAGTGTGCTGAAAGTGTGGGTCAGTTATAGCATCAGCGAAATGCGCCAGCTTCACCAGCTCCAGCACCTCCGGGCAGGGGTTTCTCCTGAGGAAGGTCTGGACTCCTCTCCTGCAGCTGGACAGGTCTGGGGCTCGGCTGAGCTCACAGTGTCCACTCCACAGCAGCTCCTGCAGGAGGCTCTCGCGCAGCACTAGATCATACCAGCTCTTAACCTGGAGAGAACCAAACCAAACTCCTCTTACACACTTCAACTTCATTGTTGACTACGAGTCAACAATGTCAAGCAACTAATACCACATTGTAGACACACAAGAACCTTGTTTGGGTCTCATTTTCTTTGACCTTGTGTAGTTCATGTCAAATGCCCACTGTTCATGTCTACAGAAACCTTTACATATTTATGTACACCATAAAAAAAAAAACCTGCAATTGTACCTGTGGTATACTAAACTGGTAAACTTAAAGTCTGCTAAACTGGAACAACTTAAGCACTACTAATGTTGTACTTAAGGCACTTTGTGTGGAAGTAGTGTTGAAGATATACTGAAGTATATTTGATTGTGCTAAAGTGGAACTATTGCAAGTATACTTCAGGTGCACTTGAAATATTCATTTAAAGACCGATATTATTCAGAAATCATACAATTCTCATAATAGTTACATTAAAACACATTTTAGGTTCAGTATTAAGAAATGTGCACTGTGCACAAGCAGTCCTTCAAATAAAGTTTAATTATATGTGACCCTGGAGCACAAAAGCAGTGTTAAGTCGCTGGGGTATATTTGTAGCAATAGCCAACAATACATTGTATGGGTCAAAATGATACATTTCTCTTTTATGCCAAAAATCATTAGGATATTAAGTAAAGATCATGTTCCATGAAGATATTTTGTACATCTCCTACCGTAAATATATCAAAACTTAATTTTTGATTAGTAATATGCATTGCTAAGAACTTCATTTGGACAACTTTAAAGATGATTTTCTCAATATTTAGATTTTTTGCACCCTCAGATTCCAGATTTTCAAATAGTTGTATCTCAGCCAAATATTGTCCTATCATAACAAACCATACATCAATGGAAAGATTCATTCAGCTTTCATGTGATGTATAAATCTCAATTTAAAAAAAATAGACCCTTATGACTGGTTTTGTGGTCCAGGGTCACATTTTTCTATCAGTAAGTCTCAAGCGATACGTCAGTAAATATGCTAATAGCTCTGAACTATACTTAGTGTGAAATAAATTTATTTTATATACAGTAATCAACATTTGAAGTGGATCAAAAAGTTAATCAAAGTTGTCCTAAGACAAGAACGTATTTTGGTTTTAGGACAACTTTGAAAGGTTTTGATCCATCCACAGTATATATTACTTCTTTATTAGGGTAGTGTGACCATTAACAATAGCACTTTCTCACTCCCAGAAGCTGATTAAACCTACTTGTTGTTAAAGACACACTAGAGAATCACCGCACATACTCTGTTGCAGGTGTGATGGTAGTCAGACACGGTCCTCAGAGTCTGATACAGACGCTGAACAGCAGAGCAGAGGTTCTCCTTCAATCTGGCCAAGTCCTCCAGCCACGGCTCCGCAGGCTTTCTCTCGCGGAGCGGAACCGTCTCCGCTAATGTGTGCATGACGTCCTCCGCGCGACGAACCAGCGCCTGCTCACAAGAGATCTGGTCACACAGAAACTCTGCCAGGCGTGTACATGTGAACGCATTTTCACGCTCAGACTGTGCCACTGGAAAATTACTGCATTAATACAGCCTTTCACTTCATTAAACCTCAGATATTGGCCACAGGAATCAATCATGAGGTCTTATTCAACAGCCTGATGAAAGCAGGACAAGATGACAGAAGCCAACTAATCCAGCAAGTGTTTCTGTGAATCTGACCAAAGGCATCTGAACCAGTCATATTGGACTTAATCCCAAACCACACTTCAGTTTTGAGGCAAACACTTAAAGCGGTGTCTTTAACTCCGCTCTATTTGGTAGCATGTGAGAACATAGAATGTGAAACAACAGCAGCTCAGGCCAGTGTTGCCACCTTGTGGACAAACTAATTAGAAGAAAATAAAGTGCACATACGCTCAGCTCACAAATTGTACAGACATTTAGAGAAATCTGATGTGTGCATGTTGGGTTTAATGGTCACATACCATTGCATGAGTGTATACTGAAGCCTCAAAGTCCAGCCGGAGCTCTTCAGCTCTGTGCACGTCTTTGGCCACTTCAATCCTGTAGGGCTGAACTTTCTCCCAGTGCAACGCAACCATCTGCTCCTTTATCTGAAATAAGAGCAGGAGCCGACATGAAATAAACCTCTCGCAATAACAAACATTACCAGAACACAGCACTTAAGACTCACAGAACACCGTGGTGCTGCGCAAAACACTCTTTTTTGGGTTTGTGCATATGCCTTTTTTTTTTTAAGATCAACTTTTTTCCAAGGCATTGTTAGTGCAACGTAAAGATTTTATTTCAAAAGCAGCATCATAACTACTAAACTACATCTTATGACTTTAAATCTGTATTTAACCTCAGAAAGATCTCAAAGTAAAAAGGTGCTAAAGTCTGATTTGGTGGTGGCTGTGCTTTAAAATTAAATTATTATAATCTTAATTCGAGTGATGATGGATTCTGAAAGTCTGACAGTAATCGGTGTTGAGTGCAACTGAAAGATGAACCCTGCCTGCTTTACAGGTTTCAAAATGATTAACAGTTGAAAACATTCATTAAAAATGTTGAAAGGTGATCAAAAAGTAATCAGTTACACTACTTATTAGATTTTAAATGTACATTTTAAAAGGTTACAGATTACGAGTTATCCTAAGTAACCTTCACAACACCGGAGGTACGTCAGCACAGATATAATATACCTTTTTACTTGCCATAAAGCATGGCTAGCCTAACATTTTTTTGCCCTATTCTGACCACCATAAACGGTACAGATGTGAAGGAGTGAAGCTGGTGCTCCTGACCTGCTGGGCCTCTCGCTGCAGATGGAGGAGCTGCAGCTGGACGTGGGCTCTGGAAAACGCCTGCTGCCACAGCAACTCCACTTTCTCCACCGCTGCGGTTATCCTGCCACCGAGAGAAAGACATTGGGACAATGTGACGGCGGTTCTTCCTCTCAGAGAGCTGAAGGACTCATGCAGACGCTCATACCGGTTGTAGTTGTGGAGCATCTCTAGTGCGGTGAGAGAGTAGAGCAGCGTTCCAGCCATTGCGTGAAAACAGGGCTCTTTCTCAGGGAAACGCAGCTTCTCCAACAAACCCTCGCAGTGCTTCAACAAGTCATCCAAACCAAGATCCCTACACACACACACACACACACACACACACACACACACACATTACAACTAGACACAGCTGTCTGCTATAGCACATGTTGGACGGGGATTTCTGTGCTGGGCTGGGAGATTTGACCCGATATATCTCTAAAAGTGTCAAACAATAGAGATTTTACTATATCATTTACATTGCATATGCAAATATATCGGTAAAGATTGATGTGGGCAGGTCTGCTTAAGTTAATGATAAAAAATTTAAATTTAAAAAATATTTAAAAAATAAATAAAAATCTAGAAGCACATTAAGAGAACCGTAACATACCTGAAGCATGCACACACAGAAAGCCGCCTGTCAGCATGCAAGTGAATGGACTGAAGGGAGCTCAATTATTTCATTGGAATGCACAACATTTAAAAAAAAAAAAAAAAAAAAAAAAAAAAAAAAAAAAAAAAAAAAAAAAATCTTTT
>NW_015544231.1:638565-639112 GCF_001515605.1 Sinocyclocheilus anshuiensis | reverse complement strand
AAAAAAATTAAAAAAAAAAAAAAAAAAAAAAAAAAAAAAAAAAGTCAAAACATCTATGTCTGACGTATTGACCATAATACAATCGGTTTTGTCTTAAGTGAATGTAAACAGTCGAGAAAGAAACCTGTGTCAGTATACTGGATCATTTCACTCCTGCTGCTGTCCGTGTCAATAACATTTATAAAACAACAACAGGCCAAAAGAAAAATCACTCACTGCTCTAGACGGATTAACTTTAGCAGCTTTAATAAGAATCAGCGCATATTAAATTCGTAGAGTGAAGGGACCGCGTTTTATTTTACATTATTAAATGCAAGTACCAGTATTATTTCTGAAAAACTAATCTCCGCCATTTCACCACTGTTCTCCAGCAAAGCAAGGCTTATGGTACTGTATGCTTTTTCTTTGCATAGATTGAGTTTTAATGCGCTCTGTTGGTCAATAGTCCAGACACGTGCAATAAAACACATCAGCCTGTATGCGGCTACAAAATCTGCATTGTGTTCTCAATTCATGAGAACATGTGAGTGCGTAATACTATCTGGAG
>NW_015544231.1:636895-638232 GCF_001515605.1 Sinocyclocheilus anshuiensis | reverse complement strand
CACACACACACACACACACACACCTTTAGTTTTACAAATAATGGTGCCTTCTTAAAATAAAAAAAAAAATCAGTTGTACATCTAATTTTTTTCACTTGTTCACTTGATACACATTAAGAATCAATACCAAATTCATATTTTAATGTATATTTTAATTGCTTTGATAGTGTATGACATGCCCCCCTCCCCCAGGTATTAGGAGCAGTAGAATTACATAAAATATATAATAGCAAATTAAATAGAAAAGTATATCAGTAAAAATTACAAAAACAATCAACTGGAACTTTTTATACTTAAGTACAATAAATATTAAATACTTCTGTACTTTTACTCAAGTAAAACTGAAAAAGAGTACTCAATGCTTTTACTGGAGTATTACTTTATGGTATCTGTACTTTTACTCAAGCACGTGATTTGTGCACTTTGTCCACCCCAAGCTACTATATGACAGGGTGCACAGACAGCCCTATACATTGGGTTTGAGAGCTAAATCGGCTTTGTGTGCAGTAGCTCCTGTAAATCCCTGTGAGATTAGTGAATGGTATGTGCTGGAGTTTTGTGAGGTCCAGCTCAAACAGTCAGAGCCGTACCTCCGAAGCTGCTGGAAGCGCGCCTGGTTCACACAGCAGAACTCCTGCAGCCGCTCCAGGTCTGCTGGGACGGGACGCTTGGCGAGTGCCTGCAGAGTGCAGATACAGGACGGCAGACGGTTCACCACCGACAGGAACTCCTGCACAAACGCATCGACCTCCTGCACAGACCAGAGGACGAGACGCTCAAGACACTAAACCAGATTCAGCTTTAAAGGGGTCATGAACTGCCTCCGTTTTTTATTTTGTACTGTTCTCTGAGCTCCATTTATAATGTTAATGTTATGTTAAAAACATCACATTTAGAAGTAATAGGCTACTTTCTGTCCTGTTTTAACCCCCTCATCAGAACACTCTGTTTGGATAGACATGGAGGATTGTAGACTCTGAAGTAAACACCACTGCTGTGATTGACTAATAGTTGTGTATGTTTGACAGCCTACATTCCTCACAGATGGACGCTGCGGTGATTTAGGTCAAAAACACAAACACTCCGTACATATCAAACGATCTGTTTACCAGACAAAGCGATAGTGATCACGTAATGAAAACAGTTACTCACACTTGTGTTGTGATGGTCGGATCCAATATAGTCGCACAGCATCGTCTTTTAGCTTCAATCTTTCTGAAAATCCTGCGTCGAATTGTGCCTTGTTTGTTAACGAATCCACGGTAAAATGAAGTGAACAAAGAACAGAGTTCGTACTGACGCGGTCTGGATCGTCATTAGAAATAAAGTTAATTCAC
>NW_015544231.1:633834-636739 GCF_001515605.1 Sinocyclocheilus anshuiensis | reverse complement strand
CAGCTTGGCACTGCACAGCATCTTGTTGTCTTCAGAGCATCTTTATCGTTTGGTTTCTGCATAGACCTGTGCGTTTGCCTCTTGTTATTTACACTACGTGCAGTGGGCAGAGCTAAACAGGCAGCGATGTAGAACCGGTGGGCGGGGCTAAACAGACGGCGATGTAGAACCGGTGGGCAGGGCTAAACAGACGGCGATGTAGAACTGGTGGGCGGGGCTAAACAGAGGGCGATGTAGAACCGGTGGGCGGGGCTAAACAGACGGCAAAGTAGAACCGGTGGGCGGGGCTAAACAGGCAGCAATGTAGAACTGGTGGGCGGGGCTAAACAGACAGTGATGTAGAAGCAGGCGTTGATGATCTGTGGAGGCGGTGCTTATCCACACTATTGCATTATAGAGTCGTACATTCCACAAGCTGTTGTTTGGCACACTGCCTTCAATATAAGTTAGTTTTTAGACTAATGATAACGTTTTGAGTTCTGAAACTTACAGGATGTTTTTATAGTACAATGACCTCTTATGTGTCAAAAGATCAAGGGAATTTTGGTTTCTCGGTTCGTGACCCTTTTAAAAATTAGCTATAAAACCTTTAACAAAGTACCAAAAGAAACAAACATGCCCCAGCAATCTTAACCTGAGGAGCACACCCTTACCAAATCCCACGCTCTCTGCTCAAATAAAGGCTCAAAGAAGCCCAGATCAGATCTGACAGACAATATCAAGCCCTAAGTGAACCCATGAGAAAGAGCGGATGCTGGACAGCGCTGATGAGCACACCAGAGACAGTGTGCGGCCCTTTCACATGCTAATGACCGCAGATGATTGTCCTCTGAAGCTGCTCCAGGACGACACACAATAGAGACGATGCGCTCATGAATACACTCACTAATGAAACACACATCTGAGTCAGAGCACAACACACACACACTAAACATGCACATACTAAACACGGCTGCTGCCAGCGAGCTGCTGAAGCAGTGAGGAAAAAAAAAAAAAAAAAAAAAAAAAAAGTATGTATAGAGTACGTCAAGCGTTATCTAAGGCCATCAGGGCTGATCATGAGACCCGGCTGTGGCGTGACTGATCCATCCTGCTGCAGACGGAGCCCGAGAATCAAACAAACACACGGCGCTTTCATGCAACGACTGGCTACTCGGATCTAAATAAAGGCTGGAGGGAGGACAGGAACACGCCATCACATGCATTCAGATATCACAGACACTATTATGGTGGGGTCTTTTCACTGGACTCTTGAGTTTTTATTACGGAGCTTAGGGGGATAGTTCCTGTCCCCTAAACAAACCTTTCTGTATTTAGACACTTTCGTCAAAACATTTAACATGCCATGCAAATAAGCAAAAAACTCCTACCTTAACGAAGGCAACCCAGCTCTTATGGCAGTATATGAGGTATCCACCCAAACTAGACGGTAGCTGGCTTCTGTCGATGTAGTTGGAAAGCTCAAAAACCTCTTTGAGGAAGATGCGCTGTCCACATAAAAGAAAACCGACATTAGAGCTCAACGTTAAAACCAACCGCTTCAATGCAGGAAGAAATACAGCTTTGGAAATCAGTGATAGGGAATTGACTTAATTCGATTGAGATTAACAAGTTCAATTGTCAGTTAATATGTACACAATTTATTCTGTAATATTTCAGATATGGGGACATTTTCAACATGGTACAAAAAACAAAAAAAAACAAAAAAAAAAACAAACAAAAAAAAAGCTGTAAACCAGCGGTTCTCAATGGGACAACAGGATAATCAAATGATTAAAATACTCCAATTTGATTTCAATTTAAATTATTAACGTTCAATTCAAATTCAAAAGGCAATCTAAATGTACACATTTAATAAAATAAAATATAAATTCATAATAAATTAAGATAATGAACATTATGTATATAAAAATAAAAAATAAAAAACGAACAATAAAGATTAAGATGTTAAATGCAAACACTTGTTTTTATCCCCCTCAGTTACTAGTTTTTATTGAAGAGAACAGTTCATATGTTATGGTCCATGAGGTGTTGAATTATTGTGTTGGACAACAGGCGGCCATTGTGTTAAACACTTCTGTAAACTACAGCAAACCCTTTCATTTAATATAACCACCTCAAACCATTAGTCAACAGCTATTTATTATATTCACATAAGCATTTAAAAACTGCATTGTATAGTAACATTTAAACTACATAATTAGGTTTCATGAAACCACATAACTCACAATAAATGAACTCTAAGCATTAAAGGGGTGGTTGACTGGGTTTTTTCTAGGCTTGATTGTGTTTATGGGGTGCAGTCTAACATGTGTTCATGCTTCGTTTTTTAAAAAACGCATTATTTTTCACAATTTACCTTTATTCCACACCGATCTGTCCCTTCTCTAACAAACGCCTCGATTATTTCCTGTTTTTATGAAGCCCCTCCCTCAGAAATACACGATGGGCTGAGATTGGTCAGCTGGCTCAGTGTGTTGTGATTGGCTAAACCGCCTCTACAGCACGTCTGAACATTCCACCCCTCAAGCTCAGAATGTGCTCCGGTTGTATTGTAAACAATGACGTCCTCTATATTGCTTATCAATTTGAGCCCGATTGAGACGCAGAGAATATTAATGAAGAGGATCGCGCAGAACCTGTGCAAGCACTGCTCTTAATGGTATGTTTGTTTGTTGTCCCATATTTTTAGATACGCTGTTGTTTGTAAATGCTACTGCTTCTGTTATCTTTTAATATATGGTTTTATTCTGATTAAAGCTTTAATACAGCACAGCAACCGTACGCACGTCCATGTATAACGCTTCTCATAGCTATGTGAAAATAAGTGTATAAATGGAACAGTTTGTTGGAGCTGATCTGACGATCTGAATGAGAGAGAGAGAGAGATGCAGAGCAGGGGAAC
>NW_015544231.1:625493-633546 GCF_001515605.1 Sinocyclocheilus anshuiensis | reverse complement strand
CTAACGTTAAAAAAGTGAAATCGCAATCAACCACCCCTTTAAGGAAAATAAGTGGCTTTGACCGAGAAATCACATCTTTCTCATTTCAGTCTCAATGTATAATCGTTTTAATGGTGGCTGTCATATCTCATGCTCACGATGGATTTATTCAGATATACTCCTCTCTAAAGTACTTTTCAAGCCAACTAACAGCTTATGAGCACTGACACGAGCTGAAACCCTGATCGTCTGATTACATGAGGCACAATTCATTCCAGTAAGCTGTTCTGTTTCTTTAAACACCGCCTGATGTTCATTCATGTTTGTGTTTTTTTTGGTGATTCTCGTTATTCAAACTCAGTCATTCAAAAGTTCACAAAGGTGGGGGAAACCCTATATTTTACCCATTGCGACAGAGCAGAGGTGTGGAATATGCGGAAGTGAAGGTCTTGACTCTTCATTCAGATGTGTTACTCACTTTGAAGAGGACGGGTCTGTGCTGCTTGGAGCCACTCGGTGTCAGGAGTTTCCCCAGCTGCTTCAGGACATCTTTCTTCTTTGGTTGAACAATATACACAGAGTGGATGATCCTTCTGGAAACCTACACAACACAGGACAGTACAGCAGACGCTGTGTAGGCTCAGGGAAGCTCAGTGACTCAGTAATGCAGGGCTGTGAGTTTTCTTTGTCCATGTTAAGGACAAGGGCTGTCCACTCGCCTCCATTATTAGATAAGAGCAGACATGTGACCCTCAGCTCTTGGCCTGCGCCGTCTCAAGATCTCAGCCTCGTCGCAAGCGCAAAACTAGAGCTTCACAAGACCATCACAAACGCAGAGGAAGAGCTCACCCAAAAATCCAGCATGAAATAAAACGGGCATCTATAAATCGCCATGCATAGAAACAAATTCCACTGCCAATCTCCTAAACAAAGCCCATCTGATTTAAACAGAAATGAAGTTCGCTAAACAACTGTAGCTCCAACAACTCATTTGCGCGCATGTTAAATTTTGGCACATGAAGCTGCATCATGCCAGGTTTGACGTCAATGATGGAAACAGCATTCACTGATCTTGCCCTGTGCCAGAGCTCACAAGACCCATTCACAGTCCTGTTTTGAAACCAATTATACATTCATCACAGTCCCATGACAGACAACTGATAGTTCAGCCCTGCTGGTAGATTCAGTAACCTCACAACTCAGTTACAAAAAGCCCCTTTCTTCAATTGATGGCCATTCAACAAGTCTGAATTGAAAATCTATTGCAAGCAACATTTAAATATTTCATTATAGATGTTTTCTTGTCTGATATTTTGTGGAAGCTCTTAAAAGGGTGAGAGATTTTAAAGTGTTCCTTCTAGGGATGTCACAATTCTCAATATAATATCGAACCGTTCGGTACAACATCCACTGTTCAATACGCGCTCATGAACTACAGTTTTTTGTTTTGAGTTTAAATATCTGTGTGTTTTATTACACTCAGAAATGGCTGTGTGTGTGTGTGTGTGTGTGTGTTCACATGCTGAGATGAGGAAACACCTCCCAGCTTATATTTGAAAAAGCAACATACGCCGAGCATCTTCCCTTGTAATGACATGCAATGAGAAGCCTTTCTAAACCTGTTGCTCAACAAAAGAGAACATTATAACTTGTTTTTACTTCACAACATCAGTCGAGTGTTTGAAATAACTTCATTTTGTGATCTGATGTGGCTTCCTATCCCAGAATGAGGCAGAAAACATATGCTATACTGTAATAAAGGCTATGTCGATTAGAAATGGCTTACAAATATACTTAATCATTATGAAAACACCCAAGATGGCTTGAACACAGATAAATCATATATTGCTGCAGGCAAGTGTTTATTGTCCTTACATTTTATCATTCAAAACGTTTAACGTTATATCTTCTTTTTATTCAGTTACAGCCATAGTGATGCCTTTATCCATATTAGGGATTTCCTGGAACGTCATCAGTTCTATTAGAACATTGATTTTGAAACTTGTGAATCCATTAGAATCGTTAGAAGACAGAATCGTGATTCATATATGAACAGATTTTTACATGCACCTCTAGTTTTCTCTTCCTCTTCTCTAGCAGCGCAGCATGGCCTCGCCCCCTTTGCTGCGTGTTCCCGGAGGCGGGGTCTATCTGGGTTCGTGACGTAACGGACCTGTGAATAAGCTCGTTGTAGTCCCTACCAGTCGTTTTTGTAGGCATTAAACTGCCAGAATTTTAAAAGACGATATCTCCGTTTGTATTGAACCTTCAGCGCTGCAACTTTGCAGATATTGTTTATGCTCCAACAGCAACATTACACTAACTAACGTTAAAAAAGTGAAATCGCAATCAACCACCCCTTTAAGGAAAATAAGTGGCTTTGACCGAGAAATCACATCTTTCTCATTTCAGTCTCAATGTATAATCGTTTTAATGGTGGCTGTCATATCTCATGCTCACGATGGATTTATTCAGATATACTCCTCTCTAAAGTACTTTTCAAGCCAACTAACAGCTTATGAGCACTGACACGAGCTGAAACCCTGATCGTCTGATTACATGAGGCACAATTCATTCCAGTAAGCTGTTCTGTTTCTTTAAACACCGCCTGATGTTCATTCATGTTTGTGTTTTTTTTGGTGATTCTCGTTATTCAAACTCAGTCATTCAAAAGTTCACAAAGGTGGGGGAAACCCTATATTTTACCCATTGCGACAGAGCAGAGGTGTGGAATATGCGGAAGTGAAGGTCTTGACTCTTCATTCAGATGTGTTACTCACTTTGAAGAGGACGGGTCTGTGCTGCTTGGAGCCACTCGGTGTCAGGAGTTTCCCCAGCTGCTTCAGGACATCTTTCTTCTTTGGTTGAACAATATACACAGAGTGGATGATCCTTCTGGAAACCTACACAACACAGGACAGTACAGCAGACGCTGTGTAGGCTCAGGGAAGCTCAGTGACTCAGTAATGCAGGGCTGTGAGTTTTCTTTGTCCATGTTAAGGACAAGGGCTGTCCACTCGCCTCCATTATTAGATAAGAGCAGACATGTGACCCTCAGCTCTTGGCCTGCGCCGTCTCAAGATCTCAGCCTCGTCGCAAGCGCAAAACTAGAGCTTCACAAGACCATCACAAACGCAGAGGAAGAGCTCACCCAAAAATCCAGCATGAAATAAAACGGGCATCTATAAATCGCCATGCATAGAAACAAATTCCACTGCCAATCTCCTAAACAAAGCCCATCTGATTTAAACAGAAATGAAGTTCGCTAAACAACTGTAGCTCCAACAACTCATTTGCGCGCATGTTAAATTTTGGCACATGAAGCTGCATCATGCCAGGTTTGACGTCAATGATGGAAACAGCATTCACTGATCTTGCCCTGTGCCAGAGCTCACAAGACCCATTCACAGTCCTGTTTTGAAACCAATTATACATTCATCACAGTCCCATGACTGATAGTTGATAGTTCAGCCCTGCTGGTAGATTCAGTAACCTCACAACTCAGTTACAAAAAGCCCCTTTTGATGGCCAATGGCCATTCAACAAGTCTGAATTGAAAATCTATTGCAAGCAACATTTAAATATTTCATTATAGATGTTTTCTTGTCTGATATTTTGTGGAAGCTCTTAAAAGGGTGAGAGATTTTAAAGTGTTCCTTCTAGGGATGTCACAATTCTCAATATAATATCGAACCGTTCGGTACAACATCCACTGTTCAATACGCGCTCGTGAACTACAGTTTTTTGTTTTGAGTTTAAATATCTGTGTGTTTTATTACACTCGTGTGTGTGTGTGTGTGTGTGTGTGTGTGTGTGTTCACATGCTGAGATGAGGAAACACCTCCCAGCTTATATTTGAAAAAGCAACATACGCCGAGCATCTTCCCTTGTAATGACATGCAATGAGAAGCCTTTCTAAACCTGTTGCTCAACAAAAGAGAACATTATAACTTGTTTTTACTTCACAACATCAGTCGAGTGTTTGAAATAACTTCATTTTGTGATCTGATGTGGCTTCCTATCCCAGAATGAGGCAGAAAACATATGCTATACTGTAATAAAGGCTATGTCGATTAGAAATGGCTTACAAATATACTTAATCATTATGAAAACACCCAAGATGGCTTGAACACAGATAAATCATATATTGCTGCAGGCAAGTGTTTATTGTCCTTACATTTTATCATTCAAAACGTTTAACGTTATATCTTCTTTTTATTCAGTTACAGCCATAGTGATGCCTTTATCCATATTAGGGATTTCCTGGAACGTCATCAGTTCTATTACTTCTGTGATGCATATGTGGAGTTTCTGCACGAGGGCGCCCTCTGGAGTCCAGTATGAATGAAACATTACATGTGTTTATAGCACTCAATGGCCAATCCATCTGATTTTAGGTAAAAATCTGAAAAATAATACCCCTCTCATAAGAAAAAATACTCTGATGTGCCAAGCTATCAGAACAGAACACCGTGGTTAAAAACCGAGGTATGTATTGAACCGTGGACTAACTGCATTGTTGCATCCCTAGAGTTTATCTGCAAACACCAAACAAAAACATCTGAGAAACTGAGCCAAAGTCTTCAGGGTTGCTTGAATATTACGGGCAGGAGTGAAGGAGCTGATCTGCACCACACAGTCGGTGCTCTAGAGTCAGTCACATGACACTTACAGGACAGGTGATTGGCTTAAATTGTTCCTGAAAAGCAAAAATGGCAGCAAGCAGGGGTAAAACAGCCCAACCGAGTAAACACCACGGACATAAACTGTTTGTTTAGTTAAACAAGCTAAAGTGAGGTTGGACTATTTTTTTGCAGCTTGACTTTCACCGTCTAGAAAACACTCAGCATCCATTCTGGCTAGGGGTGGGAGATATACTGTGGTTACCTGCTCACGTGACGTTTCTATGCTACGTTGTCACGAAAACCTGTCATTTGCATGCGTTTCAGCATTGCGGTTTAAAACAAGTGATTTTAAGCCGTTGAAACAATAAGCAGTGAAACCGAACTCATTTTGCTATATGCGCGTGCTGTCTGAGACAGTTTCTGAGCGCTGTCATTAGAGAGGTGCTCGCACGTGAAGACACTTGTAAACACCGTCATTTAGGTCTTAAGTGAAAGCAGCAAACAGGGGAGAAATAAAACATGCGTGTAACAGTATATTGGATCCGGGCAGCTCTTAAAGTGACAGCAGTCTAATATTCCAGCTGTCTGTCATTCATGTTAATCCAACAACAACAGAAAATCTCTCACTGCTCTTGACTAAATCACTTTTGTAACTTTTATAAGAAATATATATATTTGATTTACACAGTGAAAAATATGCAGTGTTTTCATAGATTTGATAACTTTATACAATGCAGCATTTCTTATTTGTTCTACTGTAGTTTTTTTGTCTTATTGCTTATAATTAGTTTCTTATTCTTATTTAGTTAGCTTTAGTTTTTTTTTGTTATTTAGGCTAGTATTAGTTTGTGATATTGACACTGGTGACAAGAGTTATGAAACTACTATGGTATCAAAAGTCGATATCAAAGACCTTATTTAAACAAAATTAACTACATTGTGATATAGAATAGTTACTGTAAAATAAAATGACTATTATACACGATTTTGGACATATTGGCCACCCTTAATTCTGGCTAACATCTTCATTCACAACCATAACAGAGATTGATGAACAAATACTTTATTTTTGAGAGAAATCTGGAAAATGGTCATTAAAGAATAAACGTGCCAATTTTCAGACAGCTTTGTATTTGCTACGGCAGCACATCTAAGTGAACAATGTATTCAGTACTACCTGCACCCAAACAAACCAGTTTATTGGTCAACAAAAGTATGCAGAATGACAAAAAGCATCGTTTTTGTTGATTGGCTTTTGACAGCTACAGACAGGGCTTTTGTTAAAACTCCAGATGGAAACTCTGCATTCTTGTATCAGTCAGACTGAATCAATGCACTAAGGGTGCTGAAGTTTATCAAAAGGGAACACCACAGACCTTTTCTCTACCATACCCTGATCAGTGAGAGACGCAGCTGCAGGTTTGGACTGAAGTGCACTGTATGAAGTCTCTGAAGGACAGCATGATGCGTGACATTATCACCAACCACTCAATTTCATTTTCTTAGAGCTGTTCGGTGTCGCCAAAGAACGTTCAAGGCTTGGTACAAGGACAATATCTAGAGCTATAAACACAATGATGTGTGTCTCAGTCACACGAAGAGGGAATAAACATGAACACGCTACTCCTTTCAGCACACATCTAGTGTCAATCACGGCAAACTGTTGGATTAATAGTGTAGTACACTAATGCTTCGAGCTGATTAAACCACAAAACATTATATATGTGCAGGAGGAGATGACCGGGTTAGAGACCAAATGATACTTATAGAAAAGCCAGAATGACACTACACGAGACAGAATAATAACGCAATGAATACCTCCAACAACAGGAGAGTTTCAGCGATGAAGCGTGTGATGGCGAGGTTGGCTTGCCTCAAATCAACAACCACAGACAGCAGGCTGTCCTCGCCTCTCATGCTGCCAACAGAAAAACACAGGACAGAGGTGAGGAAAATACCAAACACACAAAACATCAATCAGGCAAAAAGACATGACCCGATTCTGTGAAACAACAGATCTGGCAGAAACTCCAAGCTGCTCCATGTCAGACAACAGTGATCAAGGGATGTCAAGAGTTTGAGAAAAGCAACATTTTTTTTTATTTAGGCTAGTATTAGTTTGTGATATTGACACTGGTGACAAGAGTTATGAAACTACTATGGTATCAAAAGTCGATATCAAAGACCTTATTTAAACAAAATTAACTACATTGTGATATAGAATAGTTACTGTAGTACACTAATGCTTCGAGCTGATTAAACCACAAAACATTATACATGTGCAGGAGGAGATGACCGGGTTAGAGACCAAATGATACTTATAGAAAAGCCAGCATGACACTACACGAGACAGAATAATAACGCAATGAATACCTCCAACAACAGGAGAGTTTCAGCGATGAAGCGTGCGATGGCGAGGTTGGCTTGCCTCAAATCAACAACCACAGACAGCAGGCTGTCCTCGCCTCTCATGCTGCCAACAGAAAAACACAGGACAGAGGTGAGGAAAATACCAAACACACAAAACATCAATCAGGCAAAAAGACATGACCCGATTCTGTGAAACAACAGATCTGGCAGAAACTCCAAGCTGCTCCATGTCAGACAACAGTGATCAAGGGATGTCAAGAGTTTGAGAAAAGCAACACCAAAGCACCAGAGGCCCGTAATCATAACACGTGTTCTATGTTATCACATCTAAAGGGACAGTTCAACTAAAAGTTAAGATTCTGTCTGTTCTAAACAGGTTTCATAGAAGAAACTAAAGTTAGAGCCTACATAAGATATTTTAAAGGATTTGGGTTCATCTGTTTTTCGTGACTATTGACTTCCATTATGTGGAAAAAAAAAAACACTGAAAACTTCAAGATATTTTTCCATTAAAAAAAGTCATACAGGTTGGAAAAGCATGAGGGTGATGACCGAACGATAATTTTTTCTGTGAACTATCCCTTTAAGACTTTACAAAAAAATAAAAAATAAATAATTGTCCTCAGTGTTAAAGGAATAGTTCACCCAAAAATTTAAACGTCCTCACTGATCATCCCAGATGTAGATGAGTTTGTTTCTTCATCAGGTTTGGAGAAATGTAGCACTGCATCAGTGTCTCAGCAATGGATGCTCTGCAGTGAATGGGTGCCGTCAGAATGAGAGTCCAAACAGCTGATAAAAACATCACAATAATCCACAAGTAATCCACAGCACTGTCCATCAGTTAACATCTAGAGAAGACAAAAGCTGAAACAAATCCAGCATTAAGACGTTATTAAAGGGGTCATATGATGCGATTTCAAGTTTTCCTTTCTCTTTGGAGTGTTACAAGCTGTTCGTGAATAGATAAGATCCCTGAAGTTGCAAAGACTAAAGTCTCAAAACCAAAGAGATATTCTTTATCAAAGTTAAGACTCTGCCACACCCCCCTAAAACAGCTCGTTCTAACACGCCCCCAC
>NW_015544231.1:619490-625307 GCF_001515605.1 Sinocyclocheilus anshuiensis | reverse complement strand
GCGGGGCATAGAGGACCTACAATAATGTACAGTATTTGAAAAATAATGTATTTTTTTTAACATTAAAGCATGTCAACATATTCTGTTACACCAAATACACAAAATAATGATCCTTCATATCATATGACCCCTTTAAATCAAATACCATAGTCCATAATCCATAATAACGCTTCCTCCAGTGAAAATTTTATCAGCTGTTTGGATTCACTGCAGAAGATTGATTTGTGAGCAAGTGATGTAATGCCAAATTCATTCCCATTAATAAATAAACGCATCTACTTGGTCCTACACAAAGCTGCATAAAAAAAACAAAAAACAAAACAAAAACAGGTTTGATGTTTATGACGCTAAAAACGATTGATACTCGCGCATGTTGTAAACTATTTTAGAGAGCTAATGGGACAAACAGACTTGCTATTTACATGCCTTGTGTCCTTTAGGGAGCTCGGCAGCATGAATCGGCACCATTATATGGAAAAAAGCAGCTTGCAGATTCTTCAAGACTTCTGTTTTCTTACGCCACACGTTTAGACGGAGTGAAAGCGGAGTGTGTCATACTTGTGCAGGCGCAGACAGTAGTGTATGAAGTGGGACAGCTCCTCTCTGCTGAGCTCCTCTGGGAGTTTACCCTGAGCCTCAGCTGGAAACACCACCAGAGGACAGCCGTGCTGGTCAAAGGCACCTGCGGACACAGAGCTCCATCAGAGCGAGCCCACACACAGCAGCGGGCGAGTGACCGCAGCGGCTCTTACCGGGGAATATGACCGCTCCGGAGCGCAGCAGGTGATCTGAGGGCAGGGCTGCAGGGGCCTGGAGCTCTGAAACAACACACAGCCTCTAGCTGCACCTCTATACACCAGCATTACACTCACAGTGCGTCACAAATCAGCATGTCTACACCACTGAATAAATACAGCGGTAATCGAGAGTTTACATCTCACAACTCTGACTTTTTCCTCAGAATTGTGAGATATGCTTATAATTACGAGAAATAAATTCAGAATTTGGACATTTTCCTCAGAATTGAGATATACTCGCAATTGCAAGTTATAAAGTCCATTTCTGAGGAGATAAAAAAAAACTGACATGTTCTCAGAATTGCGAGTTTAGATCTCACAATTGTGACTTTATTTCAATTCAATTCAGGTTTATCTGTATAGCGCGTTTCACAAAGCAAATCGTCGCAAAGCAGATTTACAGAAAATTAAAGTTTCTAGATTATATTTAGTAGCTTATTAGTGGTGACTATCTCGAGTTGATGTCCATATAGCAGAAATGTACGGTAAAATTTCGTAGTTTATTACGGTTTATTTTTCACAATTGCGAGTTTATACCACGCAATTCTGACTTTATAACACAATTGTGAAGCGAAGGCACCTTTATTTATATAGCGTTTTTGACAAAACCGATTGTGTTCAAGCAGCTTTACAGTATCAAGCAGGAAAATAGCGTCAACAATGCAAAAGGACAATAGTGAACACTCAATTTTCAGTTATTGTGAGTTCATATCACGCGATTCCGACTTCACTTCTCAGAAATGCGAGTTCATGTCACACAAAAGTCAGAAATGCGAGATGTAAAGACCGTTTGTTTTGTATCGAGTGGCGGGCTTCCACTCAGCAGACTCCAAACTGCCGCTTACCTGCGCCGTTCATCTTCACCGCAGCTTAACGGTCTCTTCCAGAAGAACTCCTCTGGGAAACTTTAGAAGAAACTTGCTCTGCAGCGGGACCGAGAGACGGTAAGAACCGGGCTAAGCGCTAGAGTTTCCGCCATGTTGAGCCCATTCCGCGCGTTTCACACGGAGCCTCGCCGCCGCCGACAGCGGAGCTCATTTATAATGCACAGCCGGTGGGCGGGGCCACCCACACGCCCCGCCCACAAACACATCCACGCTTTCTCATCATCAAAACAGTTCTCAACAGAAGCAAGTTCAGCCTATTCGGTTTATTTACAACCGAGTTTAAATGAATAGAACTGATCTGACGGTGCCTGGTTTTTACATTTTCAACTTCGCTGATCTTATCTACAGCTTGGGCAGCTAATTAGCAAGTAAAAGTTATACAAACCAATCCTTCTGTAATAACGTTAGTTGAGAACTGATGATGCAGGCTGACATTTCTGTCCTAGCGCTGAAAAACTCACTTTGAAGAAATCACCATCCTGATCATTTAATTATCCCCAGACCAAACAAAATGAGAAGTCGGGTATGTTTACCACACAATGAGTTTGTCTTGATGCCAGGAGCTTCCAGTGCAGAAGAAAGTACAGACATAGTGCAGACACACACCGTAGAGATGGAACATAACACTAATATAAGAAAAACAGAAAATTACATAATGCACTATATACAGAGGCAGAAATAGAGAGAGAGACATGTAATTGTTTAAATGAATGTCCAGATATGTTATTTACAGAAAAAGTAGCTGGTGCAGATGAAAAGCTGTCATGTCTGGCCTCTCCTCTTCAAACTAATCCTTGTTTACATTCAACACAAATATGCTGTACATTTCCAGACAGGTGCTTCACAACCACATGATGCTGAAGGCATCCAGACCGAGCAGGAAAATCAGCTCTTCAGAAGCACACTCAGATCCTGTTACAGAGAACACACGCGTGTCAGAAGAAACAAGAGTGTTTCACGCTGCAGCATACTTAAGCTGGTGATTTTTTATTTTTTTTGTATCAATATGAAACATAACTGTTGTTATTCAATCACAATTGATTACGTTGTGTCTAATCAATCTATTGCACTCGTTCTTACATTTTTGAGCAGTTCACTACTTCAACAAAGACTGCTGATCAAACACTTGCATTTGTATTTTTATATGTAATTGAAATGAAAAAAAAAAAGCAACCGTGTAAATTCTTAATTTGAATAAAATCAGATGCTGAAATGACTAAATACCCAGCCATTATTATGCAATAATTCTAAATGAATATGAATCAAATACACAGCTACAAAATATAACCGTAGATACTCTAAGGGTAACTTTGCTCAGATTTCACTTAGAAATAAAATTAGGAATATAAATATAATGTACAAATATTTGGTCGCACCACCTGACATTTTGTTGTTTTTTTGGTGGTAAAGTTAAAAAACTGAAATTAAACACTTTGAAATGTTATTTAACAAATGTAACTTGTTTAAACATTATTCCCAACTCAAAAATATGCATAACATTCATTTGGAAAGATTTTCAAAAACAAAAATCTTTTAGAAGCTTTATTTGTTATTGGTCCTATAGTACATAAATATAGTTATTTCAGACTTTTACTTCACTTTTTAACCCAAAAAACATGTGACCCTGCAGCACAAAAGCAGTGTTAAGTCGCTGGGGTATATTTGTAGCAATAGCCAACAATACATTGTATGGGTCAAAATTATACATTTTTCTTTTATGCCAAAAATCATTATGATATTAAGTAAAGATCATGTTCCATGAAGATATTTTGTAAACTTCCTACCGTAAATATATCAGAACTTAATTTCTGATTAGTAATATGCATTGCTAAGAGCTTCATTTGGACAACTTTAAAGATGATTTTCTCAATATTTAGATTTTTTTGCACCCTCAGATTCCAGATTTTCAAATAGTTGTATCTCAGCCAAATATTGTCCTATCATAACAAACCATACATCAATGGAAAGATTATTTATTCAGCTGTCAGATGATAGACCCTTATGACTGGTTTTGTGGTCGGGGGTCACATATTGCTGGTTCATGCTGCATTAACTAATGTTAACATATGCGATCCTATTGTAAAGCGTTACCACTTATTTAAAAGGTAGTTTTTTTTCTTCTTAATATTTTAAGCCTAAAACATAATTTGTGGTGAAAATTACGTCGACTGTTTATGAAAAATAAACAAAATGTCCTGTAATATATCTACACATACTGTATTTTTGAGAATTGTTAGTAGACTAATTAAACTAGTAAGAGTGGCAAAAGTGCCCATAGCTAAATAAAAAATACATAATTCAGACAGTAATCGTATTATTTATGGCCATTGGAGCCGTTCACGAACGCAGTTAAAATACGAAAGAAACGAATTTATTTTCGAAATGAGTTCGAAACCAATTTTAACTTTACACGACCTCTTTAAAAAACGCAACGCTCCTGTCGCGAATAAACAGTGACGCGACGCAGCGGTCTGACGCATGCGCACAAAGACCAACCTGAAAGTCCAGCAGAGCGCGGCTACCGCAGTTCTCAGCTCGCTCGTGTCTCGTGTCAGTGGAAGTGTAGAGCACGAAAGCTAGGGCAGTCGAGTCCTCACTGTTGTTCTCGATTCTTCTTTGTTTTTAGATTGAAGGAATCTATAATCTCACCATGCCTGCAGGATAAGGGTGGTAGAAAGCAGTTCAGCTGAATGATGAAGTTTACTTCGACTGTATGCTCTGCACAATATTAACAAACTGT
The DNA here is from genome assembly GCF_001515605.1 of Sinocyclocheilus anshuiensis. NCBI lineage: Eukaryota > Metazoa > Chordata > Actinopteri > Cypriniformes > Cyprinidae > Sinocyclocheilus > Sinocyclocheilus anshuiensis. Next base: position 620,883 of record NW_015544231.1, on the reverse strand, counting down.
ACACTGAAGCAAAATCACCAGAACATTAACTGACAGAGCTCGCGGTTTATCCGTCAATCAGTCACTGATCTATACTCGGGACTTTTTCTTTTAGAATGATCATTGGCTGATAGAAATGTAAAAAAAAATAAGTATTGTAGATGGAAATAAGTTCAAGATGACGTCATGATCTGTTCTGTCGTGCAGCGCTCAAACATGTGGACAAGCCCGTTCCAGCGTAACATAACCTCCGAGTCGTTTTTTGAACTGGTTCTAATCACTTTTAGCGAGCACGAGGAGCTTCTCGAACAGAAGGCTGCATCCTAAGATTCAGATGATCAGTACCGACTCCTTCTTTCAGTTTATTTTCCTGAATTTAAATGTGTGCAGCCTTCTGTTTGAGACACCCATAGAAGAGCTCGGGGCCCCTGGAGGCCGAGGCCGAGTCCGCTGCTGCTGCTGCTGTCACAGACACACGACACGCACGCGTTCTTCTGGCCTACAGGACAACAGACAGAAATCACACGCCCTCTGCTGCTCTGCGCTGTTCTTCTTTCGTCTTAGCGGCGGCTGGCAAACTAACTTATAGTGCATGTCCGCCACCTGCTGAGATGAGGACTGTAATTAATATACAGTGCCTTGCGAAAGTATTCATACCCCTTCATTTTTTTCACGTTTTGTTATGTTGCTGCCTTATGTTAAACTGCTTTAAATGACTTTTTTTCCACATCAATCTACACTCCATACACTAAATTGGTAAAGCAAAAAACAGATTTTTGGTGACCAAGAAGCTGATGGTCACTCTAGTTGAGCTCCATGATCATATATGCAGATGGGAGAAATCTACAGAAGGGCAAACACACTGCAACCCTCCACCGTTCTGGACTGTATGGCAGTGTAGCCAAACTCAATCCTCTCCTCAGTGAAGACACACAAAACCCACTTGAAAAAAACAACAAAAAAAAACAAGCACCTATAGGACCCTCAGACTGTGAGAAATAATATTCTCTGGTCTGATGAATCTCAATTCTAAGCATCATGTTTGAAGGAAACCAGCTCCACTCATCAGCTGCAGAGTAGCATCCCAAAAGTAAAGTGTGCTGGTAGCAGCCTCATGCTGTGGGGCTGTTTTTCAGCGGCAGGGTCTGAGATTCGTCAGAGTATAAGACAAGCTCAATGCACCAAAATATTGAGATAGCCTTAATGAAAACCCAGTCCAGAGCATTCAGAACCTCAGACTGGGCAGAATGTTCACCTTCCAGCAGGACAATGACCCTAAGCACACAGCACGAGTGGCATATAGATAACTCTGTGAATGTCCTTGAGTGGCCCAGCTAGAGCCTGAGCTTGAACCCAATCAAATATTTCTGGAGAAACCTGAAAATGTGCATCTGCCCCCATCCAACCTGACAGA
>NW_015544231.1:568751-619390 GCF_001515605.1 Sinocyclocheilus anshuiensis | reverse complement strand
TTATGTTGCTGCCTTATGTTAAACTGCTTTAAATGACTTTTTTTCCACATCAATCTACACTCCATACACTAAATTGGTAAAGCAAAAAACAGATTTTTAACATCTTTGCAAAATTATTGAAAATAAAAAACTTAAATGATTCCATTGCATAAGTATTCATACCCTTAAATGTGCATCTGCCCCCATCCAACCTGACAGAGCCTGAGAGGTGAAGAGGTGAGGAGAAGAATGGCAGATAATTTTCAAATGCTATTGAGCAAATCTTGTCGCATCAAACAAAAAAGACTTGAGGCTGTAAAGGTGCTTCAGCTAAATATTTAGTTAAAGGTATGAATACTTATGCAATGTACTTATTTCATTTTTTTTTTATTTGTAATACATTTACGAAGTTGTGACAATTCTGTTTTTGCTTTGTCAGTATGGTGTATGGAGTGTAGATTGATGTGGAAAAAAAGTAATTTAAATAAGTTTAACATAAGGCAGCAACATAACAAAACGTGAAAAAAATGAAGGGGTGTGAATACTTTAGCAAGGCACTGTAGCTAATAAATAAGAAAAGAAATTCTAAATTATTTTAATTAAATTTGTGACCTTTACAAATTCTAATAATATCTTGAAAACTTGATCAATTTCTTAAATTCTGAAACCACTTACACCTATTGACTTGATTTGATTTTCTAGTTTTTCTGTTTTGTTTTAAAGTGAAAAAGCAATGAATGAAAAGTGAAAAAGTGTTCTGGTGTGAATCAGGAGAGAAATCTGCACAGATCAAGCAGCGTTTAAACAGCTCTAAACACATATGTGGCTGGATTTTGATGCGAGACAACAGCAGATGCACTTTTTCACTGGAGGAAGAGTTATTATGGATTATGGACTATGGTATTTGAGTTAAAATCGTCTTAATGCTGGATTTGTTTCAGTTTTTGTCTTCTCCAGATGTTAACTGATGGACTGGAGTGCTGTGGATTATTGTGATGTTTTTATCAGCTGTTTGGACTCTCATTCTGACGGCACCCATTCACTGCAGAGCATCCATTGCTGAGACACTGATGCAGTGCTACATTTCTACAAACCTGATGAAGAAACAAACTCAACCTGATCTCGGATGACCTGAGGATGAGCACATTTTCATTTTGGAATGAACTATTTAACATCATATAGTCTGGTGGACTTAAGACGTCCGTCTCTGCTTGTAATAAGACACCCTCATTGGTTCAGTTTATATTTAAATGCATTAATTTTATTGATTCTTCTTTTTTTACAGCAGTACTTTGTACCTCACACTTCAAATGATGGGAGTTATGCATCCTGCTCATCTCTGCATTTATTAGTCCCTCATACAAACAAAACTGATGAAAGAGCTTCTATGATTAAAGCCTCAGTAGACTGGATTATTATATCTGATGTGGTTCTGTCACTGTTTTTATACCTTGAGTCTATTGTTTATTTATTACCAGAAACTGGCCATTTTGTGCTGCGGTGTTTTCATTCATATCTATGGGTTTTCTTCTTTTTCTTATCGTTTGTTTGTCTGCCTGTAAATTGATGAACTGATAATTGTATTTCCTTTGTAGAGAGCCAGCACATCTCAAGAGGTCTGTGCTAAATAAATCTGAACATAAATGAATGATGCACATGAAAGTGCCTCTATAGACAGCTGCTTAAACACCTCTTAATCATTAATAATAAGACCAGTAACACTAATTAAGAGCATAAACATACTTTTAACACCTGCAGCAATCACAAATGAAGGCATTTGACAGCAGACTGTGGTTTTCTCTGCTGGTTAACACTATCAGTGCTGCTGAGCTCATCAGTAATTCATGCACACGCACAAACAGCCTGCGGTTTCTCATTAAAACTGCATGCGTAACCTATTGGGTTACACACATCTACAGGTTTACTTTATATGTCTGCAGTAGCCCTCATTAATCTGCATCAGTGCTAGCTGTGAAAGACAAACCCACAGCACTCTTCATACAAACACACCAACGAGTCTTTGTCCTGCAACATTTTACACGTGAAGCAACTTGTGCTTGGCTGCCGATGGGGAAAGATGCTGTCTACCAGCTGAATGCTCTGTAACTAATAATTATTAAGTTCTGGAGACAGTGAGTGTCTGTCAAGTGCACGAGTGGTGCGTCTGAGCCTTTCCAGTGAACTCGACCCACACGACTGTTTACACTGCTAACACTACAGGCTGTGAGGCTCACAACACCTCGTGCATTCAGCAAACACATCAGAGCAGAGCGCTTCCAGTGACATGAGAGTCCTGCCAGAGTAACCAAACAGGTGTGGCACCTACGCCAGGTGTGTTTGACTATCAAATAGCAGAGAGACGCAGCTCTCGGTGCATTTACAGTCTGGCAGCAGCAGCCGAAGACGAGCAGAGCAGAAGGCAATCAGACTGCATGAAAGGTAAATACTTCACATTTATTTGCCTTTGTTCAGAGAAGTATCTCACACGAATGGATCTTCATCATCACACTTGGTGAATAAAGCTCAATCTGATTCTCAAATCTAGATTTGACAATGCTCTGAAAAGCCTCTTGATTGATTATTATGGATTGTAAGTATACCTGTCTAAAGAGTGCAAACATGACATTAATTGTCCTGCATGTTATGCTCTTAAAAATAAAGCTCCAAAGGGGGATTTGGACAGAGACGCCACAGCAGAACAATTTTGGTTCCCCAGAGGATCCTTCAGTCTTTAAAAGAACCATTTGTTCTTCTATCTGAAGCAGTGGTTCCTGGAGCCCTCAACACTGGACATTTTGCTTTAATCAAGCACTTGATTCAGGTGATCGGTTTATTTGTAGAGAATCCAAGAGCTGAAATGGGTGTTTGGTTAAGTAGACATGCATGTTAGTGGTTGGGAACCACTGATCTAAAGAACCTGTTGTCCAGTGAAAATGTTCCATGGATGTTAAAAGTTCTTCATGGAACCCTTTATTTTTAAAGGTATACTGTACTTCACTCTAAAATGAAAATTCTGTCATTACTCACTCTCATGACGTTCCAAACCCGCAAGACCTTCGTTCATCTTCAGAACACAAATTAAGATATTTCTGATGAAATCCGAGAGCTCTCTGACCCTGTATAGACAGCAAGGATCCTAACACGATCAAGGCTCAAAAACGTAGTTAGGACATTGTTAAAATAGTCCAGGTGATATCAGTGGTTCAACCGTAATTTTACAAAGGAGAATCTTTGAATAAAGTTATTTTTGTTTTCTTTGTGCACAAGAAGTATTCACATAGCTTCATAATATTAGGGTTGAACCACTGATGTCACATGGACGATGTCCTTCCTACGTTTCTGGGTCTGGGAAAGTTTCTTGTTCCCTTGCTGTCTACGGAGGGTCAGAGAGCTGTTACGGGTTTGGAACGACAGGAGGGTGAGTAATTAATGACAGAATTTTAATTTTTGGGTGAACTTAACTAACCCTTTAAGAGTGTACATGGTGATTTGAAGACACTGAACTCTTGATTTCCTTCTGACTCCCGCAGCAGCCCGATGAAACATGAACTGGGGATTCCTGGAGAATGTGTTAAGCGGGGTAAACAAGTACTCGACTGTCGTCGGGCGGGTCTGGCTCTCCATCCTCTTCGTGTTTTCGCATCCTGGTGTACGTTGCCGCCGCCGAGCAGGTGTGGAAGGACGAGTTCAAAGACTTCGTCTGCAACACACAGCAGCCGGGCTGTGAGCAGGTTTGCTTCGACCGCTTCTTCCCCATCTCTCAAGTGCGGTTATGGGCCATTCAGCTGATCATGGTGTCCACCCCGTCGCTGCTGGTGGCTCTGCATGTGGCTTACAGGGAGCACAGAGAGAGCAAGTACAAGAGGAAGCTGTACCAGGATAAAGGCAGCATCGACGGAGGGCTGTTCTTCACCTACATCATGAGCCTCATCCTCGAGACGTCCTTCGAGGTGGCCACTCTGCTGGCTTTCTTCTTCCTGTACAGCGGCTTCCACGTTCCCCGCTTGCTCCGGTGCGACGAGAGCCCCTGTCCCAACACGGTGGACTGCTACATCGCAAAAACCACCGAGAAGAAAATCTTCCTTTATATCATGGGCTGTACGTCTATCCTGTGCATTGCACTGAATGTGGTGGAGATGATGTATATCATATCGAAGCAGTGCTGGAAGTGCTTCAGTAAGAGGTACGCTCCTGTGCATGAAAGAAGCGGTCGGCCTCCATCCACGCTCACTCTCGGCTCACCGCCGTCGCTAGCCATGTCTAAAGACGAAGGCCTTCATTCTGCGCCGGCTGCAAAGGAAAGTCCAAAGCTTGCTGCTGCGTGAACACTTGGGCTTTTTCATGCATGCTACACCAGTTCTTCTCCGCTGATGGCTCGCAGACAGCAAGGAATCACAAGAACAAATGCAAATAACAAACTACAGTCACGTAGAGCTACGTTAGCATAACAAACAGAAGTATGAACTTTCAAAGGGGAAGAGCAAACACTTCTCATATATTTTGTTGTACTGTATTCAGGGCAGAAATTCTTGCTATTTGAGTAGCATCTAGTCAAACTAGACGTCAGCATGCCCTCATACTCACAAACCAACAACAAAGATGACAAAATACAGCCCAGATGACATTAAATACAGGTTCGTTTGGAACGAGGGATAGGTTTGTCGACCACAGTATGTCTTGTGCGGAGAACATTAAACTACTGACTATTATCAACTATTGAAACCAAACCTGTCAATTTTATTATTAAGACTGTTATGTTGATCATTTAGCATATTGTTGGGCCTGCGAAGTTTATGGTCATATTAATGTATTTATTTTTGTATGATAAATAATTGTGGTACTGTCCAATTACAGAACTAGATGAGACCCACTTTATATTGTCTTTAACTACTATGTACTTAAATTAATCATTTGATACAATGCACTTATTGTGTACATACAAGTTTTTATATCGAACTTACATTTAAAAAATACCTTTCTGTAGATACATCTTTAATTACACTGCAGACCCTTAACTCTAACCATACTTAATCATGGCCCTAACCCCTCAATAGCAGCTAAAGTGATTTGCAATACAATGAACGCAAGTACATTGTACCAAACTATTCATTACTTTAGATGTAAGTACACAGTAGTTAAAACACCTAATATAAAGTGGAACCAACTGTACTTATGAGGACTGATTCTTTTACATGTCGAAAATAAACCTTGTCAGATAATCATAGTGGATCAGTGCGTTATTAAAAATTAAGTGGCTTGAGAACAGAGAGAAAAATTAAATGACTCTACAACTTTAAAAGCACCTACCACTATGGACTGACATACACTATATGGACAAAAGTATTAGGACACCCCTTCTGAAGAGCAGGTTTGACTACTTTAGTAGTATTTCCATGAGTACAAATCTTAATGTTTAAGCATATAATTTATTCTAGGGAATTGTGTGCTTCTAATTTTATAGCAACAGTTCGGACAAGACCATTTTCTATTCTAACATGACAATGCCTCTGTGTATAAGGCAAGGTTCAAAAAGAAAGGATTGACTGAGTGTGTGTGGAAGAACTGGACTGGTCTGCTGTGACTTTAAATGCAGACCTCGAGCCAAAAACTCATCACCAAACACCAGTGACTTGTATATATGGGTAAAGTCATTTTAGACACTTCCAAAACTGTTGCAACAGAGATGGAAATACAATTTTTAAATACATGAATTATGTTTCCATCTTTGTCGCCAGTTTAAAAAGTGCCCTTTTCTTTTCTAAAGGGGTGTCCCAATACGTTTATCAATATAGCGTATATTAGTCAATAGATCAACTCTTTTTGTTTCCATGTATACATGGTATAATTGGTTTTTATACTGAGCTAATCATATGTTTGATCCCCTAAACATCCCTCATAGCAGTTTTATAATTTCAATAACCATGCAAGTAAGGATGAGACCAACATAGAGTAACAAAATGCAAGCTGTATTAAATTGGTTGCTATTGATTAACATACAGACCGCTGGTGGCAGTGGTTGATCAAAGAGCCACACACAACATTATTGACAAATTTCAGATTTACAAGGTAAACAGGACCAAAACAGTTTCTAATTATACACAGCACTACATAACATCAGAATTGATAATGATTCACTTTCAGCTGGATAGAAAAAGTCCAATGGAATATTAAAAATTACGAGTCTATCCAACACTCAAAAAGGAAAAAAAAAAACTCCAAAAGGCAACAGAAATGTGCTGAACAGCTTCATAAAGACACATGCTTTAGAGGTATTTCATCATCTACTGCAACTATAAAATGAGCTTAACATACACAGTTCTGTTAAGTAATAAACATCGCACTAGGGACCTTTAAGATAGTGGGGTGTGTAGTGTTTTCCGGATCATCAAACATCCCACTACTCCTTGACAAGCAACGATCATTCAGCATTCACCTTCAACTAGAGATCAACTACCAGGTACAACTAACAATTGGGCACTGGTTTGCAGCAGGTTAGCCATTGACCTTATCCTGAGTTCAGACAACATGACACAAGGGTCTGTACATTAATCCTCTTTTTGAAGGATCACCGTGGGTCGCATTTCATGAAGCTGCTTGAGAAGAATTTCATAGACACCCGAAAAAACCTTCTGCACCTCAAAGGTGACGTTGCTGAGCGAGGTCAACTTCTGGGGATTCTTAAATTCAACAAGTTGCAGAACTTCTCTCGAATGCAATTGGGCGTCAGATCTTTTGCACACGACCGTCGCAGTCTTCAGGTGGAAAGCAGTCATTTTTTTGTGTGCATTTCCGTTCAAGGGTACCGTAGCTTTCCTCTTCTGGGACGTGTTCGATTCCTGCAGAAACTGAAGAAAGGACACCTCAAATCCCATGGGCTTGAATGAACTCAGTGGTGTATTTTGACCAGAGGCATCTTCCTGTGCCATGGTAGTGCTAGAGGACGTGGAGTCAGAGTTCAAGTCCACGTAATTGACTGCAGAACTCCTTGCGGTTCTAAGTCTTGTCACCCTTTTAGGTCCTAAGGACTTGTCCGATACTCTCTCCCCCTTGCGTGGACGTCCTCTCCGTCTCTTAACTACCACAGATATCTCCGAGCACGTGTCTGTAGAAGGCTTTCCGTCGGACAGATCGGCATCCTCTGTGCTTTCTTTCTCAGAAGTAGGCTTGGAGAACTCGGACTCACTCTGGCCAGGCTCAGCGACTTCCTCATTCTCAGTCGTCTCGATGGAGCTCTCCGCTGAATTATCCGTGTCGTCGCTTCTGGAAGCGATGCGCTTGTATCTGGATCGGGGTAACTTTTTACAGTATATGAAGTTGCTCCTCTGTTCTTCCAGGTACTGTTTTGGGAGTCCATGCTGAAGATAATGTTTCATTATATTTCGCTCTGAACTGGTCACCGTTTCGCAACCCTTTATCATACAAGCGTACTGCAGTTGCAAGCGTTTGGTGCACATGGCAGAAGCTTCTTCCTGCGTTTTCAAAATGGGTTTCCCATATTTGGTCCAGTTATTTTTGTTAGCTTTTCTCTTTTTAACAGCTTCCTTCTTAACGGGTTTCTTGTTAGTTTCTCTGTTCTCTTTCTCAACAACGTCAGTTTTGTACTTCCTGGGACGACCGAGTTTAACCCCACTCTTGCCTTCCCGTGGGTTCATGAGCAGCCGTTTGTACACGTCTTGGTGTTTCTTCATGGTGTGTCGCAGTAGATTTGACCGTGTGCTGTACGCGCATTCACATCCTTCCATGGGGCATCTGAACATTCCTTCCACTGGGTTGACTTTTGAGAGCATGGTTTCTTTATGCTCTTGATCGAAATGGCTGATATATTTCCAGAAAGCAGTGAAAGTCTCTGAGCAGTCCGGTTGATCGCACTGAAACCTGCCTAGGTTGATACTGCACATCATGGCACCTGCTTTCTCAAGGGTTAATTTGTGGAGCTGAAGGTAGTGCTGGAGCAAGTCTGGAACTGACTGAAAAATGCAAGAACAGTCTTTGACTTGACACCTGAACTCATCCACCTCTTTGACGTCCATGTCTAGCTTTTCGTCGCTCTCTTCACTTGTATCCTTGTCCTCGGCCTCCTCTTCGCTCTGTTCCTCTTGACTGTTGACCTCAAATTTAGGCAAAGCAGACTGGTGCACAGCTTTATAATGTAGGATCAAATTGTGTTGAATTGTAAAAGCTGCCACACAGTCCTGGTGAACACAACGGTAAGGTCTGTAAGGACTGAAAATGTCATCGCCCTCTGGTTTTTTCTCTTTTGTTTTTTTGGGAGATTCTCTTGGATTTGCCACTCGAGGCTTGCTAGGAGGTTTGGGCTTTTTGTCCAAGGACTGATTTAGTGCTTGTACTGGCACTGAAGGATTCTGGATAAAAGGGGCTATGGGTAGAATCTCTTTTAATGGGCACACATGGGTCGGGCCAGAAATGGGGGGGGACTTTGTGGAAAAAAATCCTTTTGCATTCTGATCCATCCTTGGAGTCGCTGAAGAACGACCAGACACAATCACTGATGGCTGAAACGGCATCTGATTTTGCGGAGTTACTGTCGGAGTTCCCACTGCACGACTTTTGCCTTGAGACACAAAGGCCGATTGCTGGACAAGCGATGGAGTGATGCACTGTGATATTTTGACATTATCTTCTCTAGTGGCGCCCGATGCACATGCAACATTGTTCTGCTGTTGACGTGCATCCACAAGTGGAGTGTTTTTAACTGAATTGGGAATTTCTGGCACTAGACAAGGGCTTCCTCTGTCACGCTCTGGGAGCCTGCGATTGGACTGAGATTTAATTTTCATCTTCTTTATGTCTTCCTGTGAAAATTTGTGAACTGTCAAATAATGGGCTTTGAGGTTGGAGTTGCGTGTGAAAGCCTTGGAACATTTTTGACAGCTGAAAGGGGCAACATTAAACTGGTCTTTCACTCGAGTAAGCATGTCATCTGTGTAATTGTGCAGCTTGACAAGGTGTTTAAAAAGAGCATCTTTTGTCATCGCACTGTAAGTGCAACCATTTGCGTCACATGCAAATGGTTTCACATAACTTGGTAACTCAACGGGTAAATCTTTGGACTCTGGCTTATTAAGCTGTTCACCATTCATCGCAGGACTATCCACAGTTCTGCTAACCTCACTGATTTCTCTGTCTAGGTCAAGCTTCTCAAGAGCTTTTTGGATTTCCAACACTTCATCCACATTGGTTATGGATGTATGGTTGGACTGATCATTGACAGTACTTCCTGAAACCGCAGATGAAATGCCGTGAATTAAGCTAACATTTGAGCTCACCTCACCCAATTGCAATACTGACTCGACAGGGACTTCGGCTGTGTTTCCCACAGGTTGCTGCTCACTTTGAGGTTCATTCTGAATCAAGTTTGAGGTACATTGTGGATCCCCACTAACGGGACTTGCAACAGACATTTGTGAGCAGCAACTGTCGACACTCGATCCACGAGGCAAGCTGCTTTTTTTGTGTTGGTCTCCAGCCAATATCTGGTCACGTAGTCTTTCTTTGACACTCTTTTCAGACACCAGGTTTTGAGCAAGACTTTCCATGGCTGCCAGAAGTCCATCATTTGATAGGTCACTTGCATTGCTGTTGGTTGTTTTATCCTTGATATATTTAATTTTGTTTAAAGTTTCAGCTTGAAGAATTTGACTGACATGATCTGATGAACCACTGTTCAGGCTGGACGTAGATTGGTCATCAGCCAACAACTGAGAAAGAAGAGGATCATGGACACTCTCATTAAACGGTGGGTTAGACATCTCAGAATAACTTGCTTGTAGCTGATGTTTAACACTACCAGTGTGCTGTATGACACTAGTTTCTGACATACGACTGCTCTGAGCATATGGACCACACGGGTTTGAAACCGTCTGCTGTTCTTGTCCAGAGCTCGCACACAGATTTGACGGGCTTTGCGTCAACACTCCTCCCGTCTGTTTGTCATTGCTAGTGTAGGTGCCATTGGCTTGGGGAAAAGTGACATTCGGGAATAATTTTGGATCAAGAGGTCCCTTAGGCTGCGGCAGGTTCAAATATGAAGATGATGTTGGATGAGGTGAGTTAAGAAGATCAAGAAATGAGCTGGGGAGGTCTGCTGTCAGGTCAGCTTCATCAAATGGCTTGCAATGAGCCCGCTTAGATAAATGTCCTCCCAGAGATTTGGGACTCTGGAATTCTCTATAACACCTGCGGCAAATGAACTTGCCATCTTTAATAATGGCAGGCCATTTTGTTCTTCTGCTTCGCTTAACTCTTTTGTTGTCCCCATCACTGGACACATTTCCAGTGTTACTCTGAGAACTTGGAGAACTCCCGTTTGATTGGGGAGTTTCATTGGTAGGCAGTGGCAAACCTAAAGCTGTCTCTCCAGATCTCTCCAACTTCACCAAAGACTGGGTATTGGTTATTGCAGAGAACGATTCATTGTTTGTTTGCTGCGGGTAAGCTGCTGAAGTATCTCTGGGAACAGAACTGTTCAAACTGTCAGTGTAAGGGGGCAACACAGACATTTGAGCAGTTCCCAGATTTGTCTCTGCTACTGAATTAACGGCTGCCGCCACATTAGGACTCATGACTTGTTGCGGTGGAATGAGATTGCCGAGTGAATGCAGACTGTCATCTGAGGTGCCATTGAGTTTTTGAACACTGCCTACTTGAGCTGGTGCTGGGTTAACATTAGGATTATTATGCGGTTGCAGAGTAGTATAGCTCATTACTCTCTGCTGTGCATTGTCAGTAGAAGCTGCATTTAGGTGAGTAAAATGACTGCTAGGAAGCGTGTTCATGTTTTGGGTCACTGACTGCGAATAACATGTCTGTTGTTGGAGTACTGAATTGTTCCTGGGGTCCCACAAATGGTCTGCTGCCATTTGAGGCTGATTTGTGCCATTTCCAAGCTGAGAGAGAACAATAGGATCTAATATATTGTCCATTTCATTGGTTCGGATATGCCCTGGGGAAGCAGTGACGTGAGAGGAGACAGAAGGATAGTTGGGGTTCGTACAGTTGTTTGGGTAGGGAGGAGGCTGGACAAGGGGATTCTGTGTCTGAACACTGGGCCCAGGGACTCTCTGGCCCAGCTGGTGTTGTGGATTGACAACTTTATTGTGGCTTCCATTTACAGGAACCGATCTGAGTGTGGACTTGACCGCCGCATTGTTCTTCCTTGCTAGTTTCCACTGCGTGTAAAAGTCGGGATGAACAGCCCTCATGTGCTTAGTAACACTTCTGTAAGAGCTATAGTCTCGAGTACATGATTCATGTGGGCATTTGTGTCTCTCTTTCTCTTTCACCACTTGGGCAATGTTCGTGTCTACCGGTTTCACAGATTTGTTCTCCAATACTTGTCCATTATTTGGCACGGAAGCCATTTGTAGAGGAAGCGTCTGAGAAACAGGAGGAAGCATCTGACCCAACGAGACAAGTGGTGTTGCATTGTGGGAAGTCTGTGTTGGAGCTGTCATGTTACTGCTATACATGCTCTGATATGATGCCTGAACCGGAGCCAAAGGATTGGGATTATACTGCCTAAATAGGTCATTGTTATTGTTGTATAATGGCGTAGCGCCTGAATCAACTGTCTGCAGCTGACCGTCAGCTGGTGGGACAGGCAGAAAGTCCTCCAATACACTCTGGTATGAAGATGTAGACGGCATAGGATCTGAATCACTCATCAAGGCCTCCAGAAGAGATTCTTCTGGTCCATGCTGATTTAGGTGAGGCATGTGAGTGTCCATGGCTGACTGGCCCAGGTGGTCATTGATCTGGGGGATATGCTGATGGATGTCTTGTTGCTCAGGTTTACTTGCCCCAGAATGGACACACTCTTGAGCAGAAACCATAAAAGCGCTATTTAGCATGTTTTCAACAGAATGCTTTACTATCACCATGCCAGATGGACGATCCACCTGAGACCCTGTGCCAGTGTCATTCAGATGGGTGTCAGAGAGAGAGCCAGCCTGAGCACAGCCCTGATCGTTTGGATTGGAGTGGTCTGGATGAGGCTCTGCTGGTTGAATACTTTGACTGTCAGTGCCCTGGCCTTCCACTTTTGTGACATGGCCCTCTGCATGGAGGTCTAACTCAGACTGTGAATGAAACACTTTACCACAGTCTGGTGCTTTGCAGGTAAATGTTTTATAATGCTGTGCCTCATGGTCATACAGTTTGTAGGCTTCATTAAAAATCTTGCCGCAACCCGGAAACATACACTTAGCCTTGAAGACCGGGTGGTCTTTCTTATGTACAATAAGTTCGGTATTGGAGTCAAAGCTGGCTTTGCAATTAAGCTGTATGCAAATGTATGGTTTGGTGCCACAGTGCATCTGGAGGTGATCGTTTAGGTGATCAACACTGACAAACTGACGACGGCAATACTGGCACACCACTTTTGTGCTCTGCATTTCAAGGAAGCGCTTTGCTTCTTCGTTGTCACCATGATCTTTCACATGGGCAACGAGATTACGGAAATATTTAAATCCCCTCCTGCAGCTATGGACCGGACATATATTCCCTTCACAAGAGTCATTGGCATCTCTACGGCTAAGTTTGTTGGACTGCCCACCACAGTTATTTTTTGTCTTTTTCACTTTTTGATTTTCACTGCTTTTAGCTTTCAGGGGAGCTATGACAGGAGCCGCTGTTTTGGGGTTGGCTAACTGCTTACTAGTCTTCATTGCAGCGAGACGTTCTTTGCATGAAAGTTTCACATGCGATGCAACATGTGGTTCAAGAGTCTCTCTCTTTTCGAATGTCTCTGTACATATCGGGCAGGTGTAGCGTCCATCTTTGAAGTGAGTCTGCGCATGACGCACTATTCGGTGACCAAGGAACTCCTTATCGCATAAAACACAGTACTGCATGTAAGCTTGCCAATTTTTGAACCTAGCTGAGACAAAACCTTTTTCTCTCAACTTTTTCAACTCTTTGTTCTTCTGCCTCTGATCTGCCATTTCATTTAGTTCATTTGTTGTATCCATGAAACACTGTGAGACGTCCTTGAACTCCTCACTAAATATGCTGGTCTCTCCGCCTAAGCCCTCAGGGTCACCATCGTTCAGTTCATCAATGGAGGACACAATTGAGGCCTCCTCCCCCATAAGACCTAAACAGTGGCGTTTTAATGCCTTCCAGTTCCAGAACTCAGGATCAAAAGGCCACTGGGTTTTAAGGACTAAAAGGAGCTCACAGCGCAGCGAGTTTGGTACTGGTAGATCTTCCTCGTCTAGCTTCTGGTCTGGCTCATTGTAAAGAGTTTCCACTGCATAGTAGGAGTCCACGGTTGGCTCCAGGAGAAACTCTGTCAGCTGGCAGGCCCTTTTGACCTCCAGGTCTGAGGGCAAGAGGCAGGAAATGGTTTTGCAGACTGTGGCCTTGGTGCTTCCTTCGCACGACTCCAACCGCAGGGCTCGTATACAGAGCTCAACGCAAGTCGGAAGTCCAGCTTTGTCCATCTGGTGATTTAAAAAAGGTATACTGAGTATTTAGCATCACATTTAAAATTAACTGCATGAAGTGAGAAAAAGAGAAGGCTCACCTCTGACTGGATGACTTTAATGAAAAAGAGCAGGTGGAACACAGTCTTAGACAGAAATGACATCTGACGGCATCTGTCCAAAAAGCCTTGCTCTGAAGACTCTAATCGTTTGAGCAGCTTCCCCCAGAACAGAGTCAACTCCCTGCCAGAGAACACACAACATCTCAAATTATTTAGAAATGAAAGACGACATTAAATTACCACTTGTATAAAGCCTTTTTTAAGACATTTATCATAGCTGGAGCAAATTCTTATGTCATTTCCTAACTCTACAGTGATTATTCTGGCATTGGTAAAGTTTGTGACTTGCCAAGCACAGTAGGAGTCCTCTTGAAGAATCTGACAGGTCAAAAAACCAGAACACAACGTAAACGCAGATTTCTCATCACCGTCAGCCTCAAGGTTGCAAATCATCTCTAAAGCATCACGACAGTCCACTCTTGAGAGCTGAAAAGGTAGGGAAAGAAGTCGCAGATGTAAGCCGTGTTTGATATCTACTGAAGAATGAAAATGTACTTCCAAAAGCCTTTAGACAACAATCAAGCTTGAATTCACACCTTTTACATAAGATGTACTTAGATTTAGGATGTATTCACACCTGTCTTGTTTGGTTCGATTGAATCGCACTCAAGTTTGTTTCCCCTCTTGTTGTGGATCTTTTGGGCAGGCGCGAATACAGCAATCTCACTCGGGTGCGCACCAAACAACCGTACCGAAACCCAGCTGAAGAGGTGGTCTCGGTCCGCTTCCAAACCAACTCTGGTGGTCTCGGTCCGCTTCCAAACGAACTCTGGTACGTTTGAATGGATGAACCAATGAATGGATGACCTTAAGCACATGTGTGGTTTTGTTTACAGTTTCTGGTTCACTTGCAAAAAGGGCAGTGTGAAAGCGAACTGCACCAAGCCAAAACAAATCAACATTGTATTTGGTCCGGACCAAAGCAAGTGAACTAGCGGACTTTCCTGGTGTGAATACACCCTTAAGCTTTAGCTTATGAAGATTATACTTTCATAACTACTAAATCTGAAAAGAAGTGGTGAGATGCAGACATAGAAGCACACAACCAGTCAAAAGATTTTGAAATTTTTAATGTTTTTTTTTTAAAGAATTCTCTTCTGTTGACCAAGCCTGCATTTATTTGATCCAAAGTACAAAAACAGTCATATTGTAAGATATTTGTACTATTTAAAATAACTGCTTTCTATTTGAATGTGTTAAACTGTAATTGATTGCTGTGATGATGTCTTCAGTGTCACATGATCTTCAGAAATCATTCTAATATGCTGATTTGCTGCTCAAGAAACATTTCTGATTATTATCAATGTTGGAAACAGTTTCAGGATTCTTTGATGAATAGAAAGATCCAAAAATCTGCATTTATCTAAAATAAAAGGCTTTTGTAACATTATACACTATGCCATTCAAAAGCTTGCAGTCAGTATAATTTATTTATTTTTTTTGGGAAAGAAATTATAGAAATTAACACTTATTTAGCAAGGATGCTTTAAATTTATCAAAAGTGATGATAAAGACATTTATAATGTTACAAGAGATTTCTATTTCTGATAAATGCTGTTCTTCTGAACTTTCTATTCATCAAAGAAACCTGAAAAAATGCTACTCAGCTGTTTTCAACATAATAATAATAGTTTTTTGAGCATTGTTTTTTTTATTTCTGATCATGTGACTGGAGTAATGATGCTAAAAATTCAGCTTTGAAATCACAGGAATAAATGACATTTTAAAATATATTCAAATAGAAAACAGTTATTTTAAATAGTAAAAATATAGTAGTCAACATCTGAAGTGGATCAAAAAAGTTAATGAAAGCTGTCCCAAGACAAGAACGCATTTTGGTTTTAGGTTTTAGGACAACTTTGAAGAAAGGTTTTGATCCACTTCAAATGTTGACTAGTGTGCTTCAAAATGTTAATGTTTTTGCTGTATTTTGGATCAAATAAATGCAGGCTTGGTGAGCAGAAGAGACTTCTTTAAAAACATTACAAATCTTACTGTTCAAAAACCTTTGACTGGTAGAGTATATTCTCAGTAAACGGTCCACTCAGAGGCTTACCTCTTCCATTACAACTTCCTGCGGAGCAGCAGTGCACAAACAAACCAGGTACATCTGCTTAAAGTGTGCCTTCTCCTCAAATTCAGAGAGCTCAGCACAGGCCTTGGCCAGCGATGCAGCCTGATCCACACTGCTCTCTTTGATCAGGTGCTTCACTCGCATCCGCAGCAGTGTTTGTCCTTCCAGAGCGAGGAACTCACAGACTACAGAGAAAAATAAACACTTATTTAATGCTGGTGTATTACAGCTTGACAGGTTAACTCTACCAAAAT
The DNA here is from genome assembly GCF_001515605.1 of Sinocyclocheilus anshuiensis. Taxonomy (NCBI): domain Eukaryota; kingdom Metazoa; phylum Chordata; class Actinopteri; order Cypriniformes; family Cyprinidae; genus Sinocyclocheilus; species Sinocyclocheilus anshuiensis. Next base: position 603,516 of record NW_015544231.1, on the reverse strand, counting down.
GTCAGTTCTGTTGTCAGGTCATATTAGAAGACGAGAGAAACTTAAACGATGTGAGGATAACAAGCAGCACCTTTCTCTTGCGGCGGCATGTGGTTCGTGAGAATGCCCTGCAGCATAGGATTGCTCCAGACCCCTTGCTCTCGTGCGATGGTGGAGAGGATCATCAGATTGCTCATTCCCTTCTCCTGGACCAGAGGATGGGCAATCTGCACGGACATGACAGCACACAAAATAAAACAGTGGAACACGTGCATTTGTGACCCTGGACCACAAAACCAGTCATAAGGGTAAATCTTTCAAAATTGAGATTTATACATCATCTGAAAGCTGAATAAATAAGCTTTCCATTGATGTATGGTTTGTAATATTTGGCTGAGATACAACTATTTGAAAATCTGGAATCTGAGAGTACAAAAAAATCTAAATATTGAGAAAATCATCTTTAAAGTTGTCCAAATGAAGTTCTTAGCAATGCATATTACTAATCAAAAATTAAGTTTTGATATATTTACGGTAGGAAATGTACAAAATATCTTCATGGAACATGATCTTTACTTAATATCCTAATGATTTTTGGCATAAAAGAGAAATGTATAATTTTGACCCATACAATGTATTGTTGGCTGTTGCTACAAATATACCCCAGCGACTTAAGACTGCTTTTGTGCTCCAGGGACACAATTGTTGTTGACTATGAAGTTAAGGACTTATAATTTTCTTGCCCATTACTGCAGAAGACATCAAAGCTGACCAATGCAAATACTAGTATCTAAGAACTTCAGTCTGGTAAATTTACCTGGACAGATGTCCTGAACCTGTCCCACAATGCATCTGGGATATTCCTGGGCAGAGAAAGCAGCAACTCTGCACAACTCCTACAGAAAGAAAGGCAACAAATACTTCTAAACTCAAACAACAAAGTAAAAAAATAACAGAAAAAGACAGATAGAAAAGATAACCAGCTTTTTTTTTTCAAGTGCATACTTACAGCGAGAGCCGTTCGAGCAGGACTGGCACCTCTTCACACTGGGTGGAAAGGTACGGCGACGCCTGTGCAAAGCTCAGCAGTGCAATGATGTAAACCTCCAGAACTGGTAACGGCTCCTCCTCAATCCTCCACAGACTGGCATACTCCACCAGCGTCTGCAACGAGCACACATGCCCATGTCAATACAACACCAGCAGTCTGCACTCATTCAGCAGCACATGCTCGTTAGGGATGGGCAGAGGTACTTGAAAGTGGCAGCAATGATCGATCATGAAAACGATGATCATTTGACATTCAAAAAATCAAATTAAAAAATAAAAGATTCCGTTAAGTGCAAGACTTGCCAATCTGTCACAAACATAACATTATAATGAGACCACTGCTGTAAGAGAGTTGTGATTTCTTTGTGTTTAGTTGACTGTTTTAGGGTTTTCTTCACTGCTTTTGCGCTCCAGAGTCACATATGGTTTAGTGAAATAAATACATGTTAAACGATTACTAAATCTCTAAATGTTTGGCTGCCTGCTCCAAAACACCCTGCTTGTTTGATAAATACATTTTTAAGGAATTCTCAATCGTATATGTTAGAGAAAAGAATACGGGCAAGAGTCTGGAAACACAAATATTGTCCTATTCTCTGTTTTCAAGCTTATCCAGACCTGGAAATGACTCAAATCAGATTCCATACTTTTCCCTACTGTGCATGGTGGAAACACCAGTCAGAAAACAATGTTTCTACAAAACAATGACATTTTTGGAAGAGTGGATTAAAAAAAAAAATTTTTTTTAAATGAAAATACTGAAAAATCAACATACAAAAGCAATGCCACTCATTGTTTGAAAGTGTAATTGTTGCAGGGGCTGTTCTTTAAACTCTTCCAAGTTTACTCAATTATAGTGAATACTAGGGATGGACAGATTCTGATTTTTTATGGCCGATATCAATAAGCAGTTATCTTTTATTTACATTACAATGTATAATTTCAAAATTTAAAGCAAAACAGAATGGTCAAATTTTTGCTTTGTGAACGTTCGCTAAAAATGCTAAATATTTGTTACTAAAAATGTGCTTATGAAATAGCAGCAATATATTGTTTCCTTGGTTACGGCTTATAAATAACACTTTGAACAGTTAGATGAAATGAAAAGTCACTGAAACGTTTATGAAGACCATCAGAAATAATATTTAGGATTTTCTACCAATATTTTGAGCATTGTGAACAGCGATCTTGCTCTGCCTGCTACAGTATTTTCTCTGCTCTCTTCTTTGAGTGCGTCTCTGGCCTCGGTTTATCTCTTTTTTGACTGCAATATTTCCAGACAAATGGCGTTTTGGGAAATGACTGCAATTAATTTTGTGTGCAGAGATCGGATGAAATAAACAAAAAGGTTGCCGATGGCATGTTTGGAGCTGGTTCCGACCAATGCATCTCTAGCTTTGCAAAACTTGAATCACAGTCACAAACATGATTGGAAAGGTACAGGAAAAATCCTCTTCACATGACAGACAGAAACACACACCGAGCTCAAGTCACTCGTGTGTGAACTGCATTTTAATGCATTTTATAATAAACTTATTGATAAGACAAAAATAGAGCGCCACATGCCAATACCAGAGTGAACACACTCCTTTATATACAAAATACATCATGCAGCCCTAATACACATGAAAGAAAGCAGTACAGATAGACAATTTTCAATTGTCTCAAAGGAAATCATACAGGCCTGTGTTATATGAATGAAAGATTCTGATCTTACATCATAGGTAAAATGAGTAGTGAATAATGAAGACAATTATGCCATTAATCATAATTACTGTATGACTAATCATATAATTTATCAAAATGTGACAACCTCATTTATAATGCAGTAGTGTGTAATTAGGGAGAAATAGATATTACACACTGATATTGGATGGGTATTGGCCAACATGCAAAATTTATCAGGATCTGTGAATGAAAAGTGTCAAACAGAGACTGCAAGAGTGATTGTGATCGTCTTGAAAGCATTTGTTAAACGGGCTGAAAATGACAAATCAATCAGAAATATTAGGGCTGTGACGGTGGCAGATTTATTTATATATATGCTAGAATGGCCCAGCCAATCACCTGGCTTGAATCCAATAGAAAATCTATGGAAAGAACTACAGATCAGAGTTCATAGAAGAGGCCCACAGAGCCTTCAAGATTTGAAGACTGTTTGTGTGGAAGAATGGGCCAGAATCACACCTGAGCAATGCATGCCACTAGTTTCTCCAGACTGCTGTCATTACCAACAAAGCCTTTTGTATGACGTATTAAATACATTTCAGTAAGCGTGTTCAATACTTTATCCCTGGGTCATTCCATTTTATTACACAGCTTAATTTCTGAACTTATTTGTTCACGACGCGGCGGTGTCGTGTCCGGTGTAGACACGGTTCACTGTTCCGCCGCCAAGCAAGCGGCGCGTTAACTCCTCGTCTGCATTAGGCTTGCCGCGATATACGGTGCTGACGGTGATACCGGTGTTAAGCCGCAACACCAGTTACATCACTTGCCCACCGCGGCACCGACCCCCACCGTCGTTTTGATTTTTTATAGTAATAAAAATCATTTAGTTTATACCGTTCCTGCGGTATGCACTGTTTTTCATGTCTCCTCAAAGACTGAAAGTGTAGGAATCCCTCAGGTTGAGTGCAGTGTAGAGAGTAACACGACCCTCCTCCTGTTGGTGCGAGCGAGCGGTCAGTCACGTGTGTCATGTATACATGTAGTATAATTGCACAAAGCTAGTCAGAACATTCTGTTTTTGCTTCAAATTAGGTTATTATTACATCAAATTATGTATATAAAATTATATAACTAAATGATATGAAATGATAAAAATTATATGTATATGACTTATGTAACTAAAATAAAATAACTGTAATTACAGATTTAGGTTAAATAAAGATGTCAGTCTTTATTTTTCTAATTTTTAGGAAACAAATCAAATAAACATTCTACTGTTCCTAATATTCGTATGCTGCTCAAAAACAAAATATATTGTGTTCAGCGGGAAAACGTTTTTTTTTTTTTTACATAGTCATTTAAAAATAACAAATTTTAGAGCTGTAACGACAATACCGTGAAACATTGATATTTTTGTTTAAGGTTATCATACCGTCAAAATCTCATACCGGCCCATGCCTAGAGGAGAGTGCGGTGAGACAGACAAGACGATCGCGGATGATTTAGTTTCGAAACGAAGTACAAAAGCGCCTGCTTGGCAATATTTTGGATTTTGAAAAGCCTGTTGACTTTTGCCGTTTATCTAAGGGGATTTTGGAAGTTTTTTTAAACATTCGCTTCTTATTTAATTGGTTCCACAGTGTTTGCTGATTTTTACTTTATTTTTTAATATAAAATTTTATATATTTATATAAATTTATTATTTTATGTATTTATATAAATTTATTATTTATTTTATTTTTAACTTTGTGCAATTTATTTATTTTATTTGACATCAAAGTGCATGCCGTACCTCCAAGCTTTCTTATTCGTTTTGCTAATAAACATTCTACGCTTCTTATTTATTTGGTTATATATTATACGTTTACTTATTTCCAGTTTTGTATACCTATTTAAACTTTATGTTATAGGCTAAAGTGAGTTTGACGTTGTATTTTGTTGTTGCATTCAAGCAATTGATGCCGAACTGCCGCTAATTCGAAAACTGAAAGTAAAATGAGCATGGCGCTTTTAAGCTATTTAAAAGCGAAGGAAAGCGAGGAAAAGAGGGGAAATTCAAACAAATTAAAAACGAACAATTGCATTACGCCGAATTTGAAAGTGAAAGTAAAATGCGCTTTTACAAGCTATTTAAAAGCGAAGGAAAGCGAGAAAAAGAGGGAACGCCCCCGCGGTGATACCGGTATTACCGGTGTTGTCTCGCGTCGATTAACCGGAGGGAAAATGTCCTCACCGTCACAACCCTAGTCTGCACGCGCTCTCTTTGAAATAGGAATCGTTCCCACATTTCTTGTTAACATCTTCCATTTATCGCGGTCTCATTTGTATTTGGCCAGTTTGGAGAAAGCCTCACCAAACCTGACCAGTCAGGCGTTTGCGATCATGGGAACTTGAAGACACTTGTACAAACGCGGATGGGTGACATGAATGGAGATGGCTCCAGATCGGCGATGTAGTATTTGGTTTCCCAACAAGGTCCATCGCCCAACACAAAATTAATTTGCTGAATGCATAAACTGTATTTTCCTGCGCTCAAACATGCCGATCTAAAGGAAACGCTGTGTATGGCGTTTGAAGTAATTTGTGAATTACCATAGATTTATAGTCTAAATAAAACTGCTGACTGACTGCACATCAGAGAGCGAGTTTGACTGCTCACGCTCCAGAAACGTCCCTGCTGTCTCCCTCAAGAATTAACTCCTCGTCTGCATGTGCTCTCTTTGAAATAGGAATCGTTGCCACATTTCTTGTTAACATCTTTAATTTATCGCTGTCTCGTTTGTATTTGGACAGTTTGGAGAAAGCCTCACCAAACCTGACTAGCCAGGCATTTGCGATCACGGGAACTTGAAGACACTTGTACAAACGCGGATGGGTGACATGAATGGAGATGGCTCCAGATCGGCGATGTAGTATTTGGTTTCCCAACAAGGTCCATCGCCCAACACAAAATTAATTTGCTGAATGCATAAACTGTATTTTCCTGCGCTCAAACATGCCGATCTAAAGGAAACGCTGTGTATGGCGTTTGAAGTAATTTGTGAATTACCATAGATTTATAGTCTAAATAAAACTGCTGACTGACTGCACATCAGAGAGCGAGTTTGACTGCTCACGCTCCAGAAACGTCCCTGCTGTCTCCCTCAAGATCTGAGGTGTCCCTCAAATGTGCACTGTGATATTATCCAACAACCTGAACAACAGCAGCCTACAGCACTTCCCTCTCACCCTGAGCTCAGAGAACAGATGAAACATGACCGTCTTACAATACACACACATCTACATCTCACAGAGAAACATCCCAACAGATATATAGGTCAGTGGACCATCAGAGCGAAACACGAGCACAGCAACTCACTGCAGCGGAGGACAGAGAGACATACGCTTAATGCAACGGAGAATTAAACTTCAACTAAAGTACACACAAAGCAAAAGAGCTCTCCAGGAAAACAGACAGCGAACACTGATCTTAATGCTTTTTCTGAAGTTAAGTTGATAAATGCTGTCTGTGTAGATGATGATGTACAGCTAGTAGGGGTGTAACGGCACACGTATTCGTACACGAAATGATTCCTCGAGTTACTCGAATACAAAAAAATCATTGAGGCAAATTATTTACCTCGAGGCTTCGTTTAGTCCATTTACTGTAACTACACACAGAACACTGTGTTTCCCCACGGAACCATTATTACTGACGCACAAACTGATAAACACTGGACATATTTAAGACCGTAAATCAATATGGTGGCTAGTTATGATGTCCCTACGTTAGCTATGTTTTGTGAAAGACTAAGTGCCATTCATGTTGATTGTCACTCTCTCTCTCTCACACACACTCTCTCTCTCTCACACACACACACACACACACACACACACACACTATCTCTCTCACTCACACACACACTATCTCTCTCTCTCACACACACACTCACACACACTCCATACAGTTATGGATTCTTATTATCTCTTGTATATTTAGTATTGCTCTTTAATAAAGAAAAATTACTTCTCATCCAACTACTCGACTAATCGATGGAATAATCGGTAGAATACTCGATGACTAAAATAATCGATAGCTGCAACCCTAGGTACATATTAGGGCTGTCAAATAATCGAATGCTGGAATACTCAAATTTTACTTTACCCGTTAGTGATGTCTTAATTATTTAATGTATGTTTAAATAAATATATTATGAAACAAGTTATGACAGCCACTGGGTAAATGAATATATTTCAACAAAAAATAGAAATTGTATAATTTAGAAGTTAATTTAAAAACTGCATTATCTGCTATTTACATGTTTGCATGCAATTTTTTTTAAATCTTAGTATTGATTAGTATAATGAAAAATAAACAGTAACTGAATTTAAGTTTTGGGCTCTGTTGTTAATTGTCTCCTTATAGCAATGTAAAACGGCTTTTTCCACTAAAACTTTGATGAGCATCGTCTCAGTTTGATACGAGAACATAACAAAAGATGTGATCGCAAAACAATCAGGAAAAAGGCATTACATGCACATTTTTAAGTCATAACATGTAAATATATATAGTTGCCAGTGGCGACCTGAGCAAAAACTTCACTTGCAAATGCGACCGTTTTAGTCGCAGTCTGGAGCCCTGCATAATCTATAATGATAGAACTATATAATTATAATTTGCAGCATCATCATAATCTGACACTCACTGCATGCCAACATAATCGATTGCTAGCTACAAACATGCAGGTTCGGTACAGATAGATAGATAGATAGATAGATAGATAGACAATCATACAGCGGTGTTTCGTTAGTGAACGAATCTGCGGCTTTGAACGAATCAGAGAGTCAGTGATTAATAACCCATTCATAACTACAGCATTTTGCTTCTTTACTGAATGAATGAATGAATGACGCGACGCCTGGCTCATTAAGACAGTGACTTGCCGCCACCTTCTGGCGGTTTTATTTACAAGTATCACTTCGATTTGCCATCATTTATTGCTTTATTTATTATATTAATAATACACTTAATGGAATGTTAAGAATATGACATAAAACATGACATGCAATTAATAAGGATAGAAAATATTTGCCTCTATAAAGGTAAAAAAATGCACCTTTAAATCAATTTAAGAGGCCAAATTGTCCTTTAATAGAAAAGGTGTGACTGCGGTCTAAGTGGAAGAGCGGGGGTACGCAGAAGATGTTAAATGCAGCAGGGGGTACGCCGCTGTAAAAAGTTTGAGAACCACTGTTCTAGAAGATCGATTAAAATGCTGATTAAATCAAGAAAAGATGAGACATAAACACATGACAGTATGATTGAAATGTTAAAAATTAGTAATAAAATAAATAAAACACGTTTATTCTGTGGCACCTAAAAAAATTATTTTGCGCCTAAGTTTTTTTCTTATAGGAGCCAATGGCTCCTTACTCGATTTCTTTTGTCTGGAGCCCTGTTATGCTGATAATGGAAGGCTGCAAGCTTACTGAAGATCTGACACTCACTGCACATCACTATTATCTACAAAAACTTCATGCATTTCAGTGCACTGCATTTATTTTCATTTGCAGTGTGAAGTGACAGATTATGGTGATCTGTGCAGTTAGTAATGCATTATAATGATGTCCAGTGGGAGACAGAGGATGATGTGCAGGAAGGAAGACTGTAGGGTTACGCCACTGATGCGCAGTGAAGGGTACTGATAACAGATGATGGCGCTGATCAGTTACTAGCTCCTGCAGCTGTGCGCGCTGCGTGCTTGTTTACAGTCCTGAGCGTCACGCACACAGCAGCTAAACGAGGCTCACATCGACGCCGAATGACTGACTGAGCCTCTGTAAACGCGCTAGCGCAGCAGAGCACCGTCTAAACCCGCGTTAGGTCGCCAGGTAGCGAGGTTACTGCTTTACTGTCGCCGTGTGCGAATGTTTACGAGCTGCTCAGGGACAATCTGCGCTCACCTGACAGAACTCATAGCAGTACTGCGATGCTCGCTCGTCGGGAGACTCCTGGCTGGTCTCCAGAGCCGCCGCTATGTCCCTCAGTCGCGTCGTGAGCGCGTTTAAAGCGCTGGAAGCGTCGCTCCGCTCGCTGCGGTCCTGCTCGGCCTCCTCATCCGCCATCTTCACTTCCAATTCCGCCGCGTACTCAGCGCGTCACGTGACGCCCGATCACCGTGCGTGCTGACGTACTGGCCGAGTCACGTGACACCGCGCTCGGGTCAAGCGTTTCTCATTTACGCAGCGTTTTGTAACATCATCTGTGACCCTGGAGCACAAAACCAGTCATAAGGGTCATTTTTTTTTATTGAGATGTATGCATCATCTGAAAGCTGAATAAATAAGCTTTCCATTGATGTATGGTTTGTTATGATAGGACAATATTTGGCTGAGATACAACTATTTGAAAATCTGGAATCTGAGGGTGCAAGAAAATCTAAATATTGAGAAAATCATCTTTAAAGTTGTCCAAATGAAGTTCTTAGCAATGCATAGTACTAATCAAAAATTAAGCTTTGATATATTTACAGTAGGAAATTTACTAAATATCTTAATGGAACATGATCTTTACTTAATATCCTAATGATTTTTAGCATAAAAGAAAAATGTATAATTTTGACCCATACAATGTATTGTTGGCTATTGCTACAAATATACCCCAGCGACTTAACACTGCTTTTGTGCTCCAGGGTCACATTTAACATTGTAAACAGTGGTCACAAAATATTTGGACACTTGGGAGTTATATAAACGAATGCCCGGCATGAAGTGCTGTGTAGTTACCATAAAGGTAATTAACAAAGGAAGACAGACAATTAACCCTTAAAACGCAGGCCTTTCCATTAGATAAACTGTACAGAAAGTAACGGTGAGCACAGCTTCTTAAACCAGAAAAAAAGAAAAAAAAAACACTTGGAAACTGACAGACACACAGCAGAAACAATTTATGAGACACAACAACTTATGATAGTCTGTTTCAAGAAAGCTACTAGAAGCCTTAAAGGGACAGGGCACCCAAAAATGAAATTCTGTCATCATTTACTCGCAGTTGTACCAAACCTGTAGGAGTTTCTTTCTTCTGTTAAACACAAAAGCAAATATTTCAAACAATGTTTAATTACCAAATACTTGATGGTTTCTGTTGACTTACATTTTGTTTCCATAATATGGAAGTCAGTGGCGACCAGCAACTGTTTGGTTACCCACATTCTTCAAAATATCTTCTTTTATGTTCCACAGAGGAAAAAAAAAAAGAAACTCATTATCTGTGAGCTCTTAATCATCGTTTAAAGCAGTCTGTACTGTTCAAACATAGCGTGATCATTCATTAACAACAACAACAAAAATACTTCTCAGTATCTTTATTATAGTCTGGTCAGGGTTATGGCACTTTAATATTGTCAAACGGATGGGAATTTTGACACAAACTGACTGAAACATACCAGAATGGATGAAATCCATTGACAGTACTTACTGGTGTAATGTGTTCCATCCACTTCCTGTAGGATGATGTCTTGTGTTATTTAAAGTGATTTTACAAAAGAAAAAAATCAGATAAACTGATTATTAATGAAAACAATATTCCCAACATCTTTTATTTAACACATTCAAGGGAAGATAAAAAATGAAGGAGCACCTGGGATGTTTCTGAAGGAAGTTTAGTCAGGACAGGGATGAGAGAAGATTCACCTCTGTGTCCACTTCTGATAAAGGAACGCTAACTAATATGACTTCTGTCTTTATTTCATTCAGTTTATTAAAGGAACACGCCACTATTTTTGAAAATAGGCTCATTTTCCAAACCCCCTAGAGTTAAACAGTTGAGTTTTACCGTTTTCGAATCCATTCAGCCGATCTCCGGGTCTGGCGGTAGCACTTTTAGCTGTAGCTTAGCATAGATCATTGACTCTGATTAGACCGTTAGCATCTCACTCAAAAATGATGCAGGCGCAATGATATTACGCAGCGCCTGAAAATAGGCTTATTGGAAGTTACCTAGCTGGGGACTATTTTCAGGCGCTCCGTAATATCATGTGTGTGTGTGTGTGTGTGTGTGTGTGCGTGCGTGTTTGTGTGTGAGTGTGTGTGTGTGTGTGATTGTGTGTGTGTGTGTCTGTGTGTGTGTGTGTTGCGTTAGCTTTAATTCTATTTTTAGCCTTCACTTTCAGAAGCATATTCACTGCTGGCGTGTGAAATAGTTAGAATTTTATAATGTTTTTGTCTCTTCTGCTTCAGGCTGCCTTTATTTAATAAATAAATAAATAAATAAATAAAAAATAATATTAATCAATTAATTATATAATGTATGTATATATATTTTTTCCCTTTAAGAAACATTTCAGATTATTATCACAGTTGTGCTACACAACCATTCAATAGTTTGGGGTCAATAAGATAAAAAAAAGAAATAAGGAAAAAATAAATGTTATAAATAAAAATAATATTAATCAATTAATTATATAATGTATGTATATATATATATATTTTAATGAATTATAAAATTATAAAATATAAATTACATTTTAACATGTAGTCACATAGAAAATACGTATTTTTAATAGTAATAGCAGTTTAAAAGAATTTAAACAGTAATTTTACCATTTTTATTTTATTTTTATCAAATAAATGCAGCCTTGGTGAGCAGAAGAGACTTCTATTTCTAGAGACTTCATTTAAAAAATTCCAAACTTTAGCAGGTAATGTACATGTTTTAAATGTCCAGTCTTTAGCCTCCAACAGTGTGAAATATCCGCCAGACTCTGTTAACTCTTAGTTTCTGCGGTTAACTCCCAGTCAAACCCTGAGCATCTTCTGAGCACACTGTCAGTGGATCATCATCACGTTGAGACCTGGGAGATGCTTGTGGTTTGTTTTGTAAATTTATAGTGTGGAATGGACTTTTAGCTTGTACTGTAAACCCTAGTGCTCAAACTAATTTATTGTATTGAGTATGGGAAAATTAAATCGTGCAAATTAGTTGAAACAAATTAACATTAATGAGCACAGAACTTTCTATTGCTTTTGAATTTAAAGAACTTTACTTGTAAATTTAGAGAGCTTTTTGTAACCATGTGACCTGTCATTGTAATGTGTGTGTTCGAGCTCAAGCACACTGCTCTCCACAGAGACAATGCACTCACATAGTCTTTGATATTTTAGGTTTGGGGACTGTTGTCTGCGTGTTGTCAGTGTTGAGGACACTGTGCTCTGATCCTCACAGACTAATAAACCCCATCTATGAGCTGATTAAATCTGCCAATTAGACAGATACAGTCAGAAGTGCTGCTGTGAGTGTCACATCCGAAATCAAGATCTAAAAAGAGGTGATGTCATGCACCTGCTTTTTCTCTGGAGTGCAGTGTTCTTGACCTCCAACACACAAACCACATGAATTTACATGCCACGCTCAGAAAAAAGATACTAGAGCAGTATCTTTTCGAAAGGTGCAACTATGTACCATTAAGGTACGAATATGTACACTTTAGGTACAAACATGTACCTTTAAGATATAATATGCAGCATTTTGGGGTAAATAAGGTACAAATGTGTGCCTTTTGAAAGGATACTGCCCCAGTGACAGATTTTGTAGCTTTTTTTTGAGCGTGTTAACACATAACTCAAAAGGACAACAGACACAACAACATCACTGTAATTACATAAACAGTAAATAGGTCAATCAATAATTATCACGATCCATTTCAGCTGCAGTGCATGATGGGAACATGTTCAGCTGAAGACAGCGGGAGTAAGTTGTGCTCATTGTATTTGAAGCAATGCATTTCGAGACACAGGATTGTGAGTTTAATAATGTGTTTGAGGTATGTGCAATAAAAAAAATTACAAAAGAGAGTAATACATATTGAGTACAGTTAACTTAAAAGCACACCTCTGTGTACTTAAAAAAAAGATCTGTTGACTTAATTCTAGTGACTGAAATGTCTAATTACTAGCTTGTTGATTTTTTTATGTGTTAAAGGATTGATATATTGCATCAATTATATTTGACTGAAATGCTTGTATTGTAATATTTTACATTCTGCCAATGATAAAACTGTTCTAGATAATGACTTTTGTGAGGTTTTGTGTGCTTTTGTTATGCAGACCCAACAACTCTGCACATAATCCAAATGTTTAAACTTAAAGTTCATTAATTAAAAAAAAATGAAGGTAATCAGTAGCCTTAATGGTTTTGAGTCCTGTTAACTCTTTCCCCGCCAGTGTTTTTGAAAAAAGTTGCCAGCCACCACCAGCGTTTTTGATCATTTTCACTAAAATTTCATCATGGCCCCCAGAATATTTTGTTGCATGAATATCTGAACATGCAATACATCAAAACAAAGATCAGACCCTCTACTTTCAAACAAAAAGCTAACAAAATAGCTTCAAGCGTTCTTTTTTTATCAACACTTGAATGTAAGTAGGTTTGATAAAAAAGCAACATTTTGAGAAAAAGCTGAGAAAATTGCATTTTTATCAAATACTTAATTTGGATTCATCTTCATCTTCCATCAGTACTCTCAAAGCTTGCACAGTATTTGACCACTTCTGGATCCACATTTCACTCTGTAACATTAGGCAGTTTTCATTTATATGCGGTTAGTGTTGATGATCGCATTATTTTTTCATATGCATATGCTTACATAAAAGATTGCTAATTTCTGCGGCTTCCTCGCCTGTGTTTTTGATCGAGTGATTAGGCAGTTTTCATTTATATGCGGTTAGTGTTGATGATCGCATTATTTTTTTCATATGCATACATAAAAGATTGCTAATTTCTGCGGCTTCCTCGCCTGTGTTTTTGATCGAGTAATTGTTAATGTACTGGAGTTTACTAGTATTATGAGTATTTTATAGTCTTTTAAATTTATAGATTTAAATGTGGATGACTAAACTGATTTTGACCAATCAGATGCTCCCTAGCATGAGAATGTCTCCACCCCTCTATGAACATGACCTGAAGCCTACTGGTTACATAAAAAGCACAAGACGAGCCCTTAGGATGTGTCCATAGACTATCCAAACCTCTTGTTTGAACAGGAAGTACATTGGTACACTTGTCAAGCCATTTCACATCATTGCTCAGTAATCAGACGATAATGTGCTGTAGAAAAGCAGGCAGTGGATTTTCATTGGATTTTATTAAAACAATGTAAGCTCTTCCCGCGCCATGTGTTTTCCATACTGCTGCTAGACTTACGAGAGATGTATGACTCCAGCTCAAATGGAGTTCCAGAATGTCCTGAACCCAATGAAGCCACTGCCCACGAACGGATGCTTGTGTATAGCCACTTTCACACAGTAATACCAGTAAATTACTGTAAAATTACTGGAACGACTTTACTGGTAATTCAAAAATGCACTGTTCACACAGGCAATGGCGTTCTGTCTTTTTTCCGGAAAAACACCATTCACACGTCAGTTTCAAATTACCGGTAAATTCTGTGACATCATTAACCGGAAATGACCTCTAAACGGCTGCGCCTCCCGGTGTTGTGTTTGTAAACATGGCAGGGCATGCGCGGTCAGTTTTTATTTATGTTTCCATTTTTGTTTCAAACGTTCACATTCATGCAGCTGCTTTTGGCCCAGAGACATAATATTAAACGACTTCAAACCGAAGCAGACAGTGCGAGTAAATGCGTCAAAATGTTGTGATTGGCCCAGAGCCACTGAAGTTTGAATTTCATTGGGTCTGGATTGGCCCGGAGTAGACGTCTTATGTCACCGCGTTCTGAACACAGAATAGGGCACATGCTTATTAGATAACACTATTTGGGTTGATGTATAGCAGGGGTGCCCAAACTCGGTCCTGGAGGGCCGGTGTCCTGCAGAGTTTAGCTCCAACTTGCCTCAACTCACCTTACTGGAATTTTCTAGTATGCTTAGTAAGAGCTTGATTAGCTGGTTCAGGTGTGTTTAATTGGGGTTGGAGCTAAACTCTTCAGGACACCGGCCCTCCAGGACCGAGTTTGGACACCCATTGATGTATATGCTTTTATTTATTTATCTTTTTTAAATTAACTGTTTTTTTTTCCCCCAAAGCATTGTTAGATGCCAGTGTTTCCTGTAGTTATGCGAAGATTTGGTTTCAAAACTATTTCTTATGATTTTAAATCTGCATTGAACTTCAGATCAATCTCAAAGTAAAAGGCGGTACTAAAGTCTGATAATTTTTTTTATTATCATCTTAATTAAAGTGATGAAGGATTCTGAAAGTCTGTCAGTAATCAGTGTTGAGTGCTACTGGTTACGCTTACATGCACAATTTTTGGTTTAATCAGACTGAATTCATTCCGATTGATGAATCTGAATGTAGTGTTTACATGAACGTTAAATAAAGTGATCGGGTTGATGTGCGAGTTTATACGTCACAAGCTTCAAATTGGAATAGATTTTTTTTGACATGCGCACACTGCACAAATATAGTTTCTCAACTGTTTGCACATAATAACCACTCTCCTACACGGTTTCTTTATTTGTTTTTAACAGCAGAATTAATATGTATCCATTTATAGATAAATATACATATAAACTGCTGTGCGGTGCTGCTCATATTTATCACGCACTAATGGGTTGCCTGTGGATGAGAATCCAAAACAAGGACTGGTGGGAGGTTGTCCTGCTCCACTTCACAGTTGCCGAGTGAAAGGAGAGTTTTATAATGACAGGACACGCATTTATACAACACTTTATTCAAAAGGAAGAACCGCTCGTTCTGCGCGTCATACGTCATTACGCTTTTTCTGCATCTTTGCACATGCGCAGTCCTTTCAGTTTCGGGGTTCAATAAGTTTACATGCACTCTCAATCGTATTAGAAAAGGAATAAACCACCCCCTTCATTCCGATCGAGCTCAGTTGGATCGATTAAGATGTTTACATGAAGGCATTTCAGTCCGATTGAGCCGTCAATCCCATTACAAACGGATTATTTGGTTGCATGTAAACGTAGCCACTGTAAGGTTATCCCTGCCTGCTTTAAATGTTTCAAAATGATTAACAGTTGAAAATATTAATTAGAAATTTAGTAAAGTAATCAAAAGTAATCAGTTACATTACTTGAATAAAGTAATTGAAAAAGTTACAGTAATTTTAATAGTATTAAAATTACTATTTACAGTAATAGTAATTTTTACTATTACATTTTAAATAGGGTAACTTGTAATCTGTAACCTATTTCATTTCCAAAGTAACCTGCCCAACACTGGTCTTCAGTCAGCGCATTCTGAACTCGTTCGTGCTAATACCAGTAATCTTCATTCTGCGTTCACACACAGCATCATTCCGGCAATTTACTGGTAATGTTACAACTTCTCAAACCTGTAAATTGCCGGAACGAATTTACCAGTATTTTTAAAAAGGTCCTGTTCACACATGATCTCTTTACGGCAATTTACCGGTAATTTTCCAGTAAAGTCTGTATGTGTGAAAGGGGCTTAAGTGTGCTCCTTCCGCCTGAACAGTCTCTTGAAAGCTTGCTTGAAGTCCTCGTTGAAGCTGGTGTACAGTAGCGGGTTAATGAGCGAGTTGGTGTATCCCAGCCAGGCGAGCGCATCGGACACATGAGGCGAGGGGTTGGGCACATTCAATCCCACCAGCAGCTCTTTCAGGAAGAACGGGAGCCAGCACAGGATAAAGGCTCCCAGGATGAGCCCCAGAATCCGAGCCGCCTTCCTCTCCCGAGACGTGTAGATCTGGTTCCTCTCATCCAGCTCCGTGTCGAGCGGCACGCGGACGGCGGCGTGGTTGCGGTCGAACTCCGCGGTGTGGTCAGAGCTGGAGACGTCCGAGATGCAGAAGGCGTGCGTGACACGGCAGTGGTGCAGCGAGTTGGTGCTGTCGGTGCTGCGGCTGCTGAAGTGGCGTGAGGAGCCGCGCTTCTGGTACAGCGTTTTGGCGGCGCTGTAAATTCGGGAGTACAGGATGAGGATGAGAGTCATGGGGATGTAGAAAGCACCGAATGTGGAGTAGATGGTGTAGCCCACGTGGTCGTGCTCGATGATGCACTGCTGCGGGCCTGTCCCGTCCCCGCGCTGCCTCCAGAACAGAGGCGGAATGGAGATGAAGACGGAGATGAGCCAGACAATTGCCACCATGACGCCAGCGCGCCGGGCCGTCCTCTTGCGGGCGTACTCGATGGCTTTAGTGATGGCCCAGTAGCGGTCGAGCGCGATCACGCACAGGTGCAGGATGGAACAGGTGCAGCAGGTCATGTCGACGCTCAGCCACGCCTCGCACACGAACGGCCCCAGCAGCCAGGTCTCGGTGGTGATGTAGAGGATGCTGATGGGCATCACCAGCACGGCCACCAGGAAATCAGTGGCGGCCAGGGAGCAGATGAGGTAGTTTGCAGGGAGGTGGAGCTTCCTGGTGGTGCAGATGGCTGCGATGACAGCACCGTTCATCACGGCTGTCAGCAGCGTCACCAGCGCCAGCAGAGCCACTACGGCCAGCCGCTCCGCCAGGAGCTCCACGCTGAAGGCCGATCCTGGGGTGGCGGTGGTGTTGGTGGCGTTGGCCGGAGCGCCCAGGGTACCCTCCATCTCCATCCCTCAGTTTGGAGGATCCCTCTGCCCAGGACTAAAGCCCAAAAGACTTGCGTGCTGGATCAGTGACGGCCTGTCAGACACACAGTTAACATGCCGTTTATGTCAAATTATGTCAAGTTATTTAAAAGGATTACTAATGACTAGGGTTGCTGCAAAAAGGTGGAAAATTTCCAGTAAATTTCGGAAACATTCCAGAAATTTTGGAAATTTTCCAGGATTTTTTGAAAATTTTCCGGAAATGTCCCACCCCTTTGCAACCCTACTAATGACTTAAAATTTCCAGAGCATGCAGACACAGTGGCATCTAAATTCACAGCTGGCAAACTGGGCATAACTGTCTATGCAGTAGAAACATGAAAACATTTTGAAATCGGTGCTACTTGACTAGAGAAAACAGAAAAAGGCCTTGACGTTTGCTTTAGCCAAAAGCTTTAACACACTTTAATGCACTTTAGAATTGTAGTGCCGCCCCTCTGTCAATCCCACTGTCTGTAGTTCCATCTGTAGTTTAAACAAAAGCCCCGAAGCTGTCAAAAGTCAGTGGACTGGCAGATTTTTGCTGACAAATAATCATGTATACCTGTGTCTAGGTGCAGGTAAGATGGAGAAAGAGTACACATTGTTTGTTTGCTTATACTTCCGACATTGTAACAGTTTAAAGTTAATTTAATAAGCTAATAAGTTTATTTCTAGCGCACAGTTAAAAACAACTAAAACTTGACCAAAGTGTTTAACAGTAATAGAAATACAGAAATAGAAATACAGAAACAACAATATTCAAAACAAAGCAAAGCACAGTACGGGAGATTGCATTCATTTTTATGATACATTATAAACCAAGGAAAACACATGAGTTTTAGCAAAGATTTAAAATCAGAAAGTGTTTGAGCAGCTTTAACACACAGTGGAAGACTGTTACACAGTTTAGGGCTGACAACAGAAAAAGCTTGATCCTTTTCCCATTTTTTAATGGTTTATAAAATAAAGATAACCGTTCCGGATTAAGATTTTGGATATTATACCAATCAGGGGGACAAAACACAACAATCTCTGTTTTGGATTAATTTAAGTTAAGAACGTTTAGTGACATCCAAAGTTTTAAATCAGTTAAGCAAGCCAAAACAAATCAGTGTATCATTCGTTCATTCGTTTTTTTTAAATTTAATATTGAAAGTTGAAAAATGAGAAAACTGCTTTTTTTCCAAAAAACAAAAAACGAGAATTCAGCTTAAATTTTCGTTTTTCGTTCAGGGGTAGAAAAATTAATAAACAGCTTGAATATTTGATTTCTACATGTGGGCGGGAATTAAACGCCCCTTTCTGCTGATTGGTCAGCCGAAGATCAAACCGTGCCATCATCATTTCTTCCTCAGTATCATGCAGCAGAATAATAGTCCTCTGCTGCTGCAGGTGTACGGATTCTTAATGCATTTGCCATTGTACAACAAATTCTGTCTGTCAGATGTTTTGATTGCGAAGTGCCTAACCTAACCCTAACCGTGTTTGATTCAAGGCATTTATCTCTACATATGCTGGTCAATTATTAAGATCTTAATAATTATTTTGTTTTATTAATAATGTGTGTTAGCCTGTGTCTGGGTTTTACGAAGCATCTTTTTTCATATAAAAAAATCAGAATTAATTTACAGAAACACAGCTCAATCGCAATATGTTCATAGTAATAATATTGACTAATATTAATAAAATGATTGATATCGAGAATAAAGTAAATAGTACTTCACAACAGATGGTAATTATAGCACCTTACAAGTACAATAATGCAGGGATGTAACTACATTTAATTGGTTTTTAACCATGTTTGTTTAACCAGAAAAACAAAAACATTGTTGTACATATTCATTATTATTTACATATTCATTATTGTCAAGGAAGAAAAATGAAGCATTCCAGCTCTGATCTGAATGATGTCTGTGGTGGTTGTGGCCTGTGATGAAGTGATTTTGTGGGAGAAATATTGATAATGGTGTTTTCCAGGTGTGTCTTGTCTGTGTAGTGTTCTGTATTAAAGACAAATGAATTTATGCCTCTGCTTGGATTTGCTTTTCTCCAGTCACAGCGGCTTTGACCGTCTGCCCCACGGGTACAAACAGGAACAGAATGAAGTGAATTTAACACAGGTTTTGTGTCTCAAGGGCAAAGTCAGCAGTGGAGAATGTATTTATTTTAATGCAGTTATTTAAAAGAAAAAGAAATTGCTTTACAGAAAGAAGGCTGTAGAGCACTAGAGGCATTGCAGAGATACATACAAACAAACACATGCATAATCCGTATAATTTCAACCTTATTTAAAGCAAAGAGTGGAGCTAATTAATCTCCTTCAGTTATGAGCATAGCACGTGCTAAGTATAACCTTCCTAATATGTGAATTTAATGAAGAAGTAAGCCATTACTGGTCACTGGTATTAGCAGAGCTGTGTGAAGGGACATACACTATAGTTTCTCTTCAGAGCACTGATGACCACAAAGGCAGGGCACACTAGCAGGCCTTTCCTTCTACTCACAATCACATAAAATAACCGTCTCTCAGAGAGCGGCTCGGAAGAGAGGGGCGGGGTCAGCAGAGCTCATTAGCATTTAAAGGGAAATGCAAGGAAACGGCTTGCTGTAAACAGAGCTGTTTTTGACAGGGTAAAAAGGGTGTTGTTTTACACTACCATTGAGAAATTTTAACCAAAGTATGTTATAGACTTTTCATTAAGACCCTAAAGAATCATATCAACTTGTGGAAAATGGGCATCCGATGACCCCTTTAAGACATTTTTAATATAAAATAATTTCACCTACATATTTGCTCAGAACTGTTTTGGCTTGTAAACAGTGCTTGATCTGTGCATATTTCTCTCCTGATTCAAACCAGATGACTCTTTCACTGGATAAAACAATATTACAGATTATAGACTTTTAGATTAGATATAGATTATTTTAGCTGGAAGCAACAGTTTAAAAGCATCTTGATGAAGCTGTTTGTTTCAAACACGCAGCATTTGGCTTCACAAAACAGTAATTGATGGAGTGGTGTGGATTACTCGTGGATTATTGTGATGTTTTTATCAGCTGTTTGGACTCTCATTCTGACGGCACCCATTCACTGCAGAGCATCCATTGCTGAGACACTGATGCAATGCTACATTTCTCCAAACCTGATGAAGAAACAAACTCATCTACATCTGGGATGGCGATAGGGTGAGCACATTTTCAGCAAACTTCCCTTAATAGGTGAACTATTCCTTTAAGATCATTCAATTTTTCAGATTTCTATAACAAACTACATGACTGAATAGCTTTTTCAATTATCTCTCAGACACATAATCACACAACATGTACCACTAATTGTGCTCCGCAATTCTGAATAAAACTATTGTAAATGCTATAGTTAAGTCATTCTAATCCCGACAACTGAATTACAATAGTTACATTTGTTGGTTAATGAAATAATTAGCAAATCTAATTAATTATCTGCTATTGAACATTATTTTTTGTCTTTACTTACATGTCGCTTGCATCAGAAAGAAAGTCAAATTCCACTATCCATCAAGTCAGCTGATAGCAAATAATAACCACTGTTATTTATATATTATGTGAGGGATAAAGTGCAGTTACCCAGCCTTTATCAATTAGTATTTATGCATTTGTGTATTATAACCCTATGCTGATCTGGACAACGGTCATTATTCACAAATTCTGAGCTATGTCAAAGGTGGTGTCCTGTGTCTTTAACAAAAGTCAGCTGAATTAAAGCATTAAAACCTTACATGATAACAAACTCACCCAGTTGTAATGGTGCGTGTGCGGGTGAGCTGCTGTTAACTCTCTCCCAAAGACATGTTCACTCTCTCTCTCTCACACACACAAGTGTTTTCAGAAGACTGAATATCTTTCTAGAGGTTTCGTGTCTCCTCCAGGACCCGCTGCAATCACTCTAATGATAAAGACATGAATGCGCAATCACACAACAGTAGCCTGTAATTGCACAGTTTTGATCAATAGCTTGGCCGGTCCCTAGAGGTCAGAGGCGGCTCTGAAATCATTCAGAAGAGGTTCAAGCCTCACAATAACACAATCACCTCTGGCACTCTTCACAAGCAGCGTTCGTCAATGTTTTACGTGAGAGCTGTGTTTGCGTAGGCCGACTCATTACATGTAGTTGTTGCTGTTGGGATATTTCTAAAGCGGCTGTCGTCACACACGGGCCTGAGCTCTCATCTGTCCGCACATCTCTAACTGAAGCCCAGGGATGTGAACTCATGAGGTGAGATGATTACAGACATGGCCGTGGCCAGGGTTTGAAAATTTGTGAGGTCTCATTATATACACTAACAACAGTAGCCTGTAATTGCACAGTTTTGATCAATAGCTTGGCCGGTCCCTAGAGGTCAGAGGCGGCTCTGAAATCATTCAGAAGAGGTTCAAGCCTCACAATAACACAATCACCTCTGGCACTCTTCACAAGCAGCGTTCGTCAATGTTTTACGTGAGAGCTGTGTTTGCGTAGGCCGACTCATTACATGTAGTTGTTGCTGTTGGGATATTTCTAAAGCGGCTGTCGTCACACACGGGCCTGAGCTCTCATCTGTCCGCACATCTCTAAGTGAAGCCCAGGGATGTGAACTCATGAGGTGAGATGATTACAGACATGGCCGTGGCCAGGGTTTGAAAATTAGTGAGGTCTCATTATATACACTAAACACTTTAAAAGAGACAGACATGTAGATGTTTATGAAAGATGCTTTCTCTGTTTTGGAGGAATGAGTATTGTTAAATGATATCATATTGCACCATTACTATAGGTCAGGGGTGTATAATTTTATCAGTTGTTTATTATTCATGCAACAATACATATTACTGTTATAGTTTTCATTAATAACCATTGCTATATAGATTATAACTTTGTCTAGTGCTCTTATGAATTATGTTAGCATGACTTTGTGAAAATGTAACTACAATACTCAATGAAATAGTATAGACTTCTTTATGGCTAGTGCTAATTTTGATTTTTTTATTTTGTAACATACTTGTTCGACAGATCTCTGCACTAATGGCGATCATTGCAGTGTTGCCAGATGTTGCTGTGAAAACAAATGTAAACCGAAAAAAAAAAAAAAACTCGAAATGAGTTCAAATCTTTTATAAATACAATAAAATAAAGATATCACTACATTTCTAAAGTGTCGAATTAAGCAGAAAAGACAAGTCCAAAGCCGCTTATAACAACTGGATCTGGCACCCACACCCTCTCTCACAACTCCACAGCATCTTGCAGTGATCATATTTATTCCACGGACGATAAACGTTCTAGCAAACTGTCTAAACTTAATCATACATACAGACACTGAGTTTTAAACAGCAGGTTAGGCATTTAGAGAACACATTTTATTTTTGAACATGAATAAATTTACCGAGGTCTACAGGCATGATTACAGATACGAGGAAATGCTTCAGTGGCAATTTCTCGTGAAAGAATAAGCTTCATTACAGGTTTAATGATTTAAATGTGTAAGTTCCCTTTCAAAACGGTCTCTCATGAATACTCTGAATACTGAAGCCTGATTTTTTAACGTTTGTGCAGCTTCTCCTCTGTGGCCATCCAGCGATGAAGAAGAGCAAATTTCCACTTCTAATTGAGCAAATTTCTGCATTGTTGCAAAATGTCACGCTACGAGCACAATGAGTGTGCTGCTTGCCTGGGCTGTACTCACATTGAGGCAGCGCTCACACTGGATTGCTCTCACTGCAAGAGCATGAGTCTCACCTCGCTATGCTCGCAGATCGCTTTCTTCAAAGAAGAGCCTAGGAGGAAGAAACAGCAGAGTCAGAGGAGCTCAGATTGGAGTGGTTGTCCGTGGAAGAGCCCGCCCAGGAATGGTTCCTGCCAGGAAGACCCCCATCAGAGACCTGCACCATTCTTTCCAGAAGTTCACGATGAGCTCACCAAGTTGTGGCGTGCCCCCTACTTGGCCGCGTCCACACTTCTGCTTCCTCTGCCTTCACCTCCATTGATGGAGCCAAGCAAAGGGGCTACGAGAAGCTCCCTCCTTTCCAAGAGGCCGTCGCTGTGCACCTCTGCCCGTCCATGGCTCTGGGATGGAAAGCCAAGGCTGTTAATCCATCCAAGCCCTGCAGAAAAACCTCAGCTCTAGCAGGTGCCTACTCCGCAGCTGGACAGGTGGGCTCAGCAATTCACACTATGGTGATCTTCCCAGTTTTCTAGGCCAAACTCATCAGAGCCATGGAAGTGTCCGGCCCAGTTCCAGCTGCCTTTAACGAGCTGCGCAGCGTGACTGACCTGGCCCTGCACGCTACAAAGATGACTGCCCAGGCGATCAGCATTTCAATGGTTAAACCTCACAGAGATTAAGGAGACGGACAAGAGCACCTTCCTCTACTCCCCAGTCTCCCCCACCGGCTGTTTAGCCCTGCTGTAGACAGTTTTGTGAAACGCTTTACTGCAACACAGAAGTTGTTGCAGGCCATGCGCCACTTCCTGCCCAAGTGCTCCAGCCCTGTCACCCATAGATCTCAAGCAGGTTTCAGGAACAACCAGCAAGTTCGATTGGGAGGAGAATAATCTGTGATTAGGAGTGTAAGGATGTAACAGTTCTGTTAAATAATGTGGCACCAAGCCAAGCAATGCTTTGTATGTCAGCATCATAATTTTAAAATTAACTCAGAACCTGACCGGGAGCCAATGCAAAGATTCTAAAACTGGAGTAATATGGTTGCATATCCTGGACCCAGTTAACCCTCAGGGGTCGAAGACCGCACCGGTGTGGTCTGTCTTGTTTTTTCTTGATGACTGCGAAATGAACTAAGAATACTCTGTAATTTTTGATTGTACAGATAAGAATAAGGTATCATTTAAAACTGCAAAGTGTCTACTTTTATTTGGTGTATAGTCATAATAACAACAAAACAATGTGCTTTTGTAAAATGAAGAAAACAAACTCAATCTCTGTCACCTCTCTTCACAGACACGTAAATAAAACAACCTGAATCTCAGAGAATACTTGCCTCACAGACATGATACATATATGTATAGAAAGCTAGAAATGTCTACTTTTAAATGAAAACAAATATTTTCTGATATTTTCTGAAGTAATCCGTAGGGCTGCCCCCTAATAGTCGACTATCGGAGGCTAGAGTGCCATCTAAAAGACACTGCTATGCCTTCAAATGGCCTGCCTTCTCTGACTGTCCTTTTTGCAAGAGGTTGGATAAGGGGCGCTGCCCTTCCACGCTCAAAGTATACCCCTTAGGAATTCACACAGAGCATGTCTTTGTGTCTAAAAACACAAGACGCAGCACTCAGGAAGCGCAGCACAGAACTGAAGATCTCAAAATGAGCTTATGAGACATGATGCAATAACGAAAATAACAGCGCCTCCTCCGCCAAGTTGCTATCAAATGAAACAGGTGCCATGCCACCTTGTTACTGTAAACAAAAGTTTGCAATGCTTGCCCTGCCTCTGGGGTCTTCTGATTGGTCCACTGTTTTGGAACTGACATTGATATATGGCGCTGCATGTAAAAATGTTTTATTCTTTTAACTTGTCACTTTAACTTGTAACTTGATTCTTTAGGGCCCTCATTGTGAGTGCCCTGGGACTGGGCTCACAGGAAGGCTTTTCCTTCTCTATATTGTTCCCCAAGCATGATTCACGCAATGTGAGAGACCATTTCAAAAGGGAATGCTCTGGTCTGCATCGCGTGGTCTGCTGTGCTATACAGCTGCATGTGAGTCGACACTGCTGCTTCTCATTCGAAAGATTCTGATGAAATGGCACTCAGCGCCGACCAGAGTATGTGAGCGGAGCGGTGTGACTTTGAGTGGAGTGAGGAGCGGATTTTTTAAAAGACGAAGTGTCGTGGTTTTCACTTGCTCCAAGAGCGCTTCACTACTGCTCCATCACGAGTACAATTCATGCCAACGGCCCATAATATAACTGCATATTTAGCAAGAATTCACATGTTAAACATATTTAGCTAACTTGATACAGAAGGATCATTCAAATCAGAAAGAATGTGAAGATTATGATGACGGCAATGGACATGAGCGGGAAGTTATAGTTCTCAAGGAATTTGTCCGTTCCTTCTAGATACTGAATATTTTCAGGTGAAAGCATGATTTAAACAGGTACAACACTTATTCACATGCAATCGCTTTCTCAATAATGCATTCAAACAAATGTAATCTTACAGTGCTACTTCATCCGTATCCGATTTCGAATGAGCAGAAATCTGTAAGAAATGCAGTGCTCTGTAGGTAAAATAACTGACGAAAACATACTGTTATTTTCATCACAAACAAAATTTGCACTACAAAAAAGCAGCAATTATACCTTTTAATGCTGACAACCATGTTATTAAGCTTGGCATGTGGTAGGAAAAAAGTTTGCACACTACTATTCCAATAAGCCACTTTGAAACTACTCTCCTGTTATTTTATTTTTTCTTTTAACATACGTTAATGAACAGAACTGTGATATTTCAAACATACTTTAGCCGCGGAGCGGTGTTTCTGATATCAGTGAGCGAGGAGTGGAGCGGGAGCGGGAAATGGTGAACCCGGAGCGGAGCTGGAGCGGAGTGATTATTAAATGCTCGGAGCGCGGAGGGAAATTGTTGCCGCTCTGCTCCGCTCACATACTCTGGCGCCAACTTATAGGCAGTCGGCCCCCCCATTTTGTGCAGCTGCACAAACGTTAACAAATCAGGCTCCAGTATTCGGAGGAAACGGCGTTTCCTCAAGCGTGTTTCACACGATGCTTGTTCCTGTTATCTCAGGCAATTGAGATTACATTTAGTAACTGGAGCGTTTCACTGGCTGTTATTCCTTTTTTACACATCTCTGAAATATGTAATGAATTACAGTTATGACAATTATATGCAAAACATTAAAAAAATATATGAAAAAGTCATCTCATCTGAACCAGGTGAGAAATCTGCACAGATCAAGCACAGTTTACAAGCTAAAACATCCTACAAAACTAAACAATCACGTGGGTGGATTTTGATGTGAGAGGACAAGAGAAGATGGAATTTTTCCATCTTTTATTGTATTTAAGCAAAGGTTTGAAGTTAAAAGCATCTTAAAGATGGATTTGTTTCTTATAAACACACAGCTTTTGGCTTTACAAGACATCAGTTAATGGACTGGAGATTATTGTGATGTTTTTATCAGCTGTTTGGACTCTCATTCTGACGGCACCCATTCACTGCAGAGCATCCATTGCTGATGCAATCCTACATTTCTCTAAATCTGATCTGTTCCTTTAAGGACTTGGTTTCTACATGAAATGAACTGAATAACTGGGAATTTTATTGAAATTAAATTGTTCTTCTCTCATTTTCGATCTCAACATGTCGAGCAGGCTGTGCCTCCTCTGCATGAGGTACAATTACCTTTACAGTGCAGCAATGATACATTCACAAACTGCAGCTGGTATTTGGGTCTGAATCTATTTAAATCTTTAACATTTATTTGACAGACAATGACTTGAATACATACAGATGTGATATGGTTTGTTTTATATCGATAAAATATGTTTGAAATAATGACAACAAGGTACAAGGAAAACATTTGATTACTTTTTACTTGATGGCTATACACCACTTGACATTAAGTAATTGAGTCATTAAATCAACAGTGAAACTGAAGATGCAACACGTTCTCTCTCCCAAATCGTCACATATTGACGCTTGGTCAGGAGGACCCCTTGGCTTTTTGACGCTCAAGGTGCCCCTTTAAGCGTAATTTTTTTAATACAAAGGTTACTTTTTAGCGTCACTTTTCGATGTGCAGGGTCCTCCATTGCTTTCAGTTGTTTGCCTTAATTTAATGGGTTGCATGCATTTGTAAAAATATAAATCATTTTATATAAATTTATACTTTAATTGGAGCACCTAACCCCACCCCTGAATAATGTAAAACATGTAACAGGCAAATAGAAGTATTTATTGCAAAAACTGACTATAAAAAAGCAGTATAAAAGTATTACAAGTCGTGTTGAATTCTAAGTCTTCTGAAGCCATACGATATCTTTATGCGAAGAAGGTTTTAATTGCTAAAAATGATCCCTCTCCGTTAACGAGCTCACATCTCATTCAAAAAGATACTCCTGTAGCATGATGCATTTGTGATCGGAGAAATGACAAACAACAAGCCCTACTCTACACTGCTCAAAACTCGTGTTTGAATCGTCAGTGGCAAATTCTTTAAATGAAAACCTACTTACAGTCTGTGAGTCAGAACAGCCGGCATTGTAGTCTACTCTCCCAGGATCAGGAAACAGTCCTCCATAAAATGTGCTGCACACATCTGAATATTTGGGTTGAAGTGTTCTGGAACAGTGTTGTAAATACAACTTAACCACTGATTTCTAGTCGTGTCCTCTTTTGGAAGACCAAACAAAGTAGTTTCGCTTTCACGACGAAACACACAGCGTCTTCACGACATGGCGGTGGCAGCAACAATACTACAGTGAGAATAAAAGTTACCCCTTCTTTCTTTGCGTGAACATTTGGGCGGCGTTATGCAAATCTTCCCACATAGTGAGGTAGACATGTGGGGGCGTGTTAGAACGAGCCGTTTTAGGTAGGTGTGGCTGACTCTGAACTTTTATAAAGAATATCTCTTTGGATTTGAGACTTTAGTCTTTGCAACTTTACAGATCTTCTTTATGCACCAAGAGCTTGTAACACTCCAAAGAGAAAGGAACAATTGAAATCGCATCATATGACCCCTTTAAAGCAATGGAGGACCTTGCATGTCAAAAAATTATGCTAAAGGGTCCTGACCAAGCGTCAATATGTGACGAGTTGGGAGTGAGAATGTGTTGGAAAATGCTACATGATTTAGAATCATATGAAACCAGCATGAACACAAAGAGTCCATTTCTAAGACACTGGCTCACGCTTTTGAAACAAGCATGCATTTCTAAATGCATTAAACTAGACATTTCCTTTTCATTGTCTCTTCATTTGTCATGGGCTCGTCTATCAAACGCTGCTGTGTTTGTTGTGTCTGGCTTCACAGCGGCGTGATGACAGCGGGAATGAGCTTTGGAAACTGCTGGTCAGAAACATGCTGATGAACCGTCTCTCAGACTGTCAGGATCCCTGAAGATCCAGGGAAGAAGAAGAAGAAGAAGAAGATCCTTAACTGGAGGTTCTTCACTCCTCCACTTGGTGGGGACAGAGACAGAGACACAGTCACGTCTATCACAATTGAAGCGAGGGGTTTTTCCAAGAGAAATAAATGCCAGTAGAAGACATCTGAGGGATATTTTGCCTCAAAACTAATGAATGACTCTCATTAGATTGTCATTTTCTGTTATTTATAAAACAACTGTGCATTTCTGTATCCAGTTCAGTATAACAAATCATCATGATTAATTTTCTGGAAGCAAAATATAATTTCTCATATCTTTCTTTGGATTTTAGGGTGAAATATGACCTGGACAAGATTGTTGACAGGTTTTGTGAGGTTCACCCCACAACCTTTCTCAGATCATTTGCGAAAGCTTTGCTTGAAATGACAGACTAAAAGTGATTTTGGATGGGTTTAGGCCTGTAATCATAACAATGTGAATCTCCTCCAGAGATCATCAGGAAACTGAATATGCTTAAAGTGTCTCATGAGCAAAGAAATCACACGATGGATGCAGATAAACCTCATGACTTCATTCTGGTGCAAACTGATTTTAGATTGTCTTTCTGTTCAGTTCTGCTGCTCTGTTCAGTTTAGTGTTTTTAAGCCTGACACTTGGTATGTTTTTATCAGTGTTTTTCATTAGAATATATTTAATTAACTTTACTGTATTCATCGGTTTTAATCTTTTTTTAACTCTAATCATAAATATTACTGAAAATTAGGATTGGTGGTTGCACTTGACCTTGTCAAAGCCGTTTTGAGTGGAACGGGTGTGTGATTCATTAAGTTCACATATAAAAAAAATATCATCATCATTTATAGCATGGCTTTCGTTCTTTAGAGAAACACTAGGAGGCTTTTGAAGACTCTTGTTTCCATTCAGTGAAAAGTATCTCAACAGTAGTCCAAATGACTTATTATTAGTGCTGTCAATCGATTAAAAAAAATAACGAATTAATCGCACATTTTTTCTGAGATTAATCGCGATTAATCCCAACTAACATTAAAGTTTTTAAATATACCTTTATATCGCAATAATTTCACATTCAATCTGCAAATTAATTTACAAACAACATAAAAACAGTATATTTTTAATATTTGTTTAATGACAAAAATTTTTTATGACTGAAGGCCAGTAACACTGATACCAATTAATACTGATTTCCCTATAAAAAATGTTCCCCTAATATTTAACCATTGACTATAGCCATTCAACATTACAGTAAAATTAAGAGCTATCAATTTGAACATTTATTAGACTTTAAAAATAACTTCACATAAACCCATTATAACAAATGTCATATTTAGCTACCTGTGCCCCTCAGCAGAAATTGAATAAAGGTATAGCCTAATAAAGTTATAATAATAAAGTATTGATTCATTCTTTTTTCTTTTGTTCTTGATGAACAGTCATCACAGCAGCTGGTTTTTTTCTGCTATTACTTTAAGAGCTGCCGCTGCTGAACGTGACGCGGATCTGACACGCATCGTATTTTCTCTCAACTCTCTTTACCTTTTCTGACCCACTTCAGTCTCAACTAATGAACTGACGAGTTGAATTGGGTGTGTAAGATGAGAGAGACAGTGCTGGTTGCTTCAGGACAGTTTGGAAAACCATTTCAGAGACATGTTCCTAAATGTGACTCATATATAACATATTACATGCATGCACAGTTTTACAGCAGCTTTAATCGCCTTTTCGGTAACTTCATGCCTTAACTGACCGTCGATTTGATATGAAATGGTACAGGCTACAGCGCGCGCCGGTGTCTTTGTACCGCTTCAACGCTGTTTGACTCGCGTCTGACGCTGAAGAGAAGCTGGAGCGCGCGTCTGAAACGTCTCCCGTTTGAAATGTCTCCCATAAAGACATTCTGCGACTGAGTAAATGCACTTCTTGTCAAGAAAAAAAGAGACAGAAGTAGCAGTTATGAGTGGGGGGGCCAACCTAGGTTCCGCCCCTGCGTTAACGGCGTTAAATAATTTTAACGCGTTAAACTGAAAAAAATAATCGAATATAATAAATATAATATAAAAAATATAATAAAATAAATATAATTTTATTATATTTCTGATAACATTTATTTCAAGTAACAAATATGCTTTTATGGTTTTAGTTAACTATGATAACCCTGACGGAGTAGCCTTAGTCTGATTGATTTGTGAAGGCATCATATCGGTATCCTTTGCTGCCTATGATATCCCACAATTCTTTGCGATCATTTCCACCAATGCCGTCTGAAAGCTGCGGATGGTGGTCAGTTTGTATTTAAACAACTGTTATTCATTTCTAGTGAAAAATAAGTATTTTGGTAGTGAAATAAATGCCCTAGTTGTCACCAAAGCTGTGTCCCTTCAAACACAAACGCTGCTTATGAAGCCATCAACTTTACATATCAGCAGTCTGAGCTTTGGGACGCATCTCGTGAATCTGATCGTTCCGACATAATGTGAATATAGGCAGCGACAGAGCCGAGCTCTAATAACAGACCTCAGCAGATACATGTGTATTATAATGCTGCTTATTTCCTTCATCAGCATGACTAAGCGAGCACAGATACAGTTGTGGGCGCTTTGATTATTCAAAGCTCTATTTAAGGGAGATTACTCGTCTGGAGGATCAAAGCCTTACGTATGATCCGCACACGGCCGGTGGATCTCCAGACATCATGAACTAGGGCCAGGGAGAGGCATGAATTATGCAGCAGCGGCTATATTGGATTACACATGGCAGATGATATGCTGGCCGCAGCGCTTTATAATGCCAAGCTCCTCAGCAGAGCGCGGTCATCTTCACGGATGGCACAGCTCTAAATCTCCTCCTGTCACCGGAGAACTTGGCTTGATGGATTTAGTCTCTTGGAGGGCCGGTGTCATGTGAAAGTGTTCAGATTGATGAGCAGGACTCTCTTCCCAGATCACGAAGATCCTGAGGGTCTGAAGAGGTGCAGGAAATAAACCCAGTGTCAGGACGTTTCTTCAGTGATCATTTACTGCATGAGATTACATGACTGAGGTGAAAGCATCAAGGAATGGATGTGCTGTAGAAAAGAGACGTTTAGTGCTTTTAACTTGACTTTGAAGATGACAAAATAAGCTGCCACTGAAAACATTTCCCACAGTTTCACCTCATTCATTCTTCAAAATGATAAATGAGAGGATCTCTAGAACGTTACAAATGTAACATTTCAATCGATTCTGAAAATCGTAAAAAGAATATAGCTATATATTTTCAAATAAATGTTTATTTACTAGATATAAATTTCAAAATATAACTCTGTTGTAAGATATAATTTCATGATATAATCACTGTATTTGTTTTAAGTGGAAGATTATCTGTCAATAATCACTGAGAAAATGAAAAAATATATAGAAATTTAATATAAAATTTCCATCCATTTGGATTACACCGTTTTAAACTTGCTAATAAACTCACAATTACTATTAAAGTACATATTTGCATCTATTTCATTTGATTAAACATTCTTTTTCAAAATGTATTTATTTATTTAAATTGCTTAGAATCCGCATAAATCTGTTTATTGTGAACTGAATTACATTTATTCAGTTAAAAAGTATGAACATGAGCTTTAGCTGTGGAACAAGCAATATTCAATTAGTTAAAATGGATGAGATTAAAACTATTTTGATTGGTTGATGACAAATATGTACATCTAAATGCATTTAAAACACATTACTATTACAGAAATCTGACCTGTTTCATTTCATCTTCATCACTGAAGAGAAACGAACAGCATACGGGACGGTGAGCAAATGATAACAGAACCGTAATGAAGAATGTCTTCATTTCTGATCGTTTAATAGCACCGTCACGAACTTTCATCTGATCTGTGTTTCATCATAACTTCATCTGAAGCACACATTAATGGCCCTCCACAGTGAACTGCGCTGGGTGATCCAGCAGCGGCATAAAGCTGCCATGACTCCTTATATCACAAGAGTGACAGATGATCCGTCAGCAGCGGCTCTATACGCACACAGCTGCCTCGTTCACACACTGCGCCGCTGCAGGAGGAAGTGTGCGAGGATAATGAGAGCGACTGAGTGCTCAAGTGTGGATACAATTCAATTTGAAATCCCTTCAGATAGCATGATTACAGTCCGTTTGCTGTCCGAGGCTTCTGATTGGCCAGCCATGCCAATGGAATGTAAATGTATGTAAATGAGTCCAGCTAAACAGGGCTTGGGTCTGGATCTCAGCTTATGTTCTTACTCGTGTCCACAGTCTATTTGCAGTGTACTAGAGGAGGCAATTACAAGTAATTATAGGCATCTAGTCAGCACAGTATCCTCAGCGTCCTCCAGCAGTCACAGGCCACCCAAAATCTCCTCAAGATGCGGGTTTAGATACAGAAAGTTAGCCTCGACTTGTTTTAGTTACCATGTCAACGTTCCCTTTAATTAGGAGCAGGCACTGACGATGCTGGAACCCTACTGTGCTTGCACTGGCCTTCTTCTTCTTCTTCTGTCCTACAAATATAGCCCAATCATGCACTGCTCACACAGACACACATCTGTCCAACACTAAGGCAGTTTGTGTTTTGGATCATAACTCTGGAACCATAAGGACTGAATTCTTGAGTCAAACCCTCTGGCAAAATATTTGCCATTAATAAAAAGTGTATGTTCCATTTTCATTATTGTCTATACTTCTTTTTTTCACCATTTTGACTTATCTGAAAAACCTGCTTGTTCGTCTGATCTTGGCTGAACGCCTGAGGCATACAGCACACAAAATTGGAAGCACTGAATGTTCAGAAAAAAAGGTGCAAAAGCACTGGGGTGGTACCTTTTCAAAAGGTACATGTTTGTACATAATCAGGTGCATATTAGTAACGAAAGGGTGCAAAAGGTACAGTCCCAGGGACAGCTTTTGCACCTTTGTTCTAAGCGTGTATAGTGCTGGCAAAAATGATCAACACTTGATGAGTTGAAATTTGAAGATATTAGTAAGTTAACTGGCAACTCATTTGAACAAATTGACTTAGATCTGGCAAACGAAATGTCAAAACTTAAAGAAAGATGATACACAGACAACAGGACATTTTGAGGACACACACACCAGCTTTGTGAAATTACACCCTATAGAGGGCGATACAGCTGAAAAACACCGAACCCATGTGACTGATGAATTTGAAAGTTGATAGACATCTTCTTTGGTGGATGTCCTAACATATCCTCAAATATGACTCAAAAAGCATAGCTGTCAGCTGCTAATAACTGCCAATCTAAACGAACTACCATTATGAAAACATTCATACATGGTGTCAAAATGAGTATGTGTACATATTTTTGTGAAAATCATCCACAAGGTGGGGCTATAATAAGCAACATTACATTTTTCCTCTAATAACTCCACACACGTGTGATATAATTAAAATTCTTGTTTCTTCTGAATCCCTTCTTTACCTAACATGTATGGCCCATTAAGACCAACGTGTATATGTTGTGTGCAGAAAAGTTCCAAGTTCTCAAAACTTTGTAGAAGATTGTGAAGATTCAAGATGAACCTTGCTGTAAAAAAACATTATTAGATATATTTCATTTAGATGGGTAATCATCAACATGGGCCACTGGTGCTTGGACCCTGACAATATATATTGTATATTTGAGTTTTTGTTTCAAGAGAAACAGTTTTACAGTGTGTTAATAACTCTGTCTCAACTCTATTAAAGAATCAGTCTTGATTCAATCGGCCACACTAACCTGAATACAGCAGTTCTGCCTGCAAACAAGAAAAAGACTGACTGACAGACGTCTATATCACACTATATCAACTTCATCACACCCAGAGTGGATCTGGGATTTACAGTTGTTTACAGTCTCTGTATGGTGAAATTGAATCATGATTGAAGCTCAGCATTGAAATGTCACACATGAGTGAAACACCATCATTCATAGAAATATTCAGGTGACAACAGTGGAGGACCGCATGTGAAAATCTGCTTTATTATTGCATTATTATTATTATCATCATATTGTTATATGTTTGTATTTCTGTGTATTTTGAGGAAATATAAAATGTGTAGTTTTTTTATGAGTCTGTTATGAGATTCATCCACACAGATCAACGAACCTAACAATTACACGTGTGTTGTTTAGTTTTGATGCGACTGAATGCATAAATGCACTAACTATGACAAATGATAATCATGAATCTGTGATGATCTTCCTGTATTAAACTGTAGCGTCACACTTCACCACAGTCATGTAAGCTAAGCTCTCTATAACAGCCCAATGATTCTACCTTATGCACTGGACACAATCAATATGTCCAGAACGAATACTGGACGCTATGAATACAAATATTACACTCTAAAAAATGCTGGGTTAAATACAACCCA
>NW_015544231.1:563906-568292 GCF_001515605.1 Sinocyclocheilus anshuiensis | reverse complement strand
GGGTAGTAACCCAACCGCTGGGTCAAAACAACCCAATTGCTGGGTTTGTCCCTATTTTACCCTGCACTGGGTTGTATTTAACCCAGCATTTAAGTGTACAATATCTTAGTATCATTGAGATACTATTGTTGGAAACTTTTTCCTCGTCGAAGCAGAGACCAGGAGACAGTGCTAATCCAATCAGTCTGATAGTCCTAATTCAATCAGTATAACTACTCAAAGATTGGGGCAGAGGCACCAAGAGCCATTACAAACAAAAGGTGATCGTCTCAGTAATCTGGTTCTTTTTACTAACAATAGGAGAACAGGAACAGACAGGAACCTTTTGCTACACTTTGCTTAAGATAATAATTTGTCTGATGTAATTTACCTTAAATGCTAAATACAATGTACTTCACCTTAGTTTTTCATGTGATGCTATGTCAGAACATAGGATCAGCATATTTTAAACAGATTCTTAAATTTGTAATCCCACACTATCATAGTT
Organism: Sinocyclocheilus anshuiensis; assembly: GCF_001515605.1. Lineage (NCBI taxonomy): Eukaryota > Metazoa > Chordata > Actinopteri > Cypriniformes > Cyprinidae > Sinocyclocheilus > Sinocyclocheilus anshuiensis. The sequence goes on along the minus strand of NW_015544231.1, from coordinate 567,805 downwards.
AGAATGATTTATATTTTCCGTTTTCATTTTGGTCTTAGTTAAGGTTTTAGTAATTTTATTTTTTTTTGTCTCTGTCATTTATATTTATATTTATTTTATTTTAGTTTTAGTTATTTTAGTACATCAAGTTAATACATAAATGTTAATGAGAAATGTGTCTGGCAACTAACTAACTAACATAAAAACGTTAATTTTTTATATTTTATTTCAGTTAATGTTTATTTTATTTCAAGTAAACTTTTTTATGGCTTTAGTTTTAGTGAACTACTAACCCTTCAGGCCTGTTTACACCTGCTCACTTCATGCATTTGCGCTGATCGGATAGCTGTCCGATTGTGAAAAGACCAGGAGTAAACGCTTTCGAGACACTTTAAATCTGATCTCTCAAACCACTTCAGAAGGTGGTTTATGTGCATTTATGTGACCAGATGCAAATGGAACCATTTTAACAAATCAGATGGATATCAGATCAGAGAAAACGCATGAAGTGAGCAGGTGTAAACAGGCCCTAATGACTATCCTGAGCAGTGACGTGACGTCACAAATATAAGACCATTACATACATTAACAGCCTCCAAAAAATAAAACCTACACTAAAACATCTGCCATATACTGTAATGTTGCATGCAAAAAATACACAGCTGTTTCTGAATGACTGTCAAAGATGCTTTCTGAAAGCAGATGGGGTAGTAATGAAATCTACTAGCAGACTTTAACAGGAGCATGATCTCCAGCCATACCTTGGCCAGTGGTTTAAAGCACATACAGGATGGTTCATGAGTCAAGACATGCTCACATCACTGCAGCCGACTGTCCATTTACTGAAGGGCTGGCCTTTACTGTACAGATCCAGAACCCAGCATACAGTATGTCTGCTTACTGAGAGACGAGCGTCCATCATAAATCAGAAATCAATAACAGCTTGACACAGTTCTGACACAAATGCAGTGAGGATCTGGAAATGGTGTGCTTGAAATATAATAAACAATGAGATTTCCCAGCAAGTTTCCCAGCGAGACTCGACAGAAACAGACTGATGTGTGTGTGTGTGTGTGTGAATGGCTGCAGGCAGGTAGATTAATCTTTTCAGTGTTGACTGACAGTCTCTTTAAGGCCATAAGTCTCACACTGAAGGAGAGCTGGAAAGACGTCTGAGGAAACACGTCATCATGTGTTATTATTAAATGTGTCATAATAACCTGTCACATCTCTGCAGAACTTTTTCTTAAGCATAATTTTAAAAAGAGTATGGATTATGAAATAACAGATTTTAAAATGCATTATTGAATGTTATGTTTTCAGACTCATTTAAATGGGATTTAAGTCCATCTTTATATGTAATTTCATAAAGGCTTCTGTTGTCGTTGAAATATAAAGTGCAACCCAGATGCTGCTGAATGTACTGACAAGTGTTTATAATGAACTAAAATATGTACTGTAATTTCTATTGAAACTTGTATGTCATGTATTTAAATATATCTGTAATTACAAATTCGTAATGATGATGTTCCATTTAAAATATACTTCAAATACACTAACTTTAAATGTAATATCAAATATCAACAAACTGCACTTAAAATTCTAATCAAGTACTTCACATGTGCTTTATTTTTTCTTCTTCTTTTTTATGGTTTTAAATGATATGGTATAAACCTGTATAAACATGGGCCTACCAGCAGCTTGAGGGTTAAAAATATCAATCTACTGAACAATTTACTAATGTAAATGATTAATTATTAAAACAATTAGCAGAGAATACTAAATGAATACTTGTTCATTAAACATAACATCTTTTTTTCCTTTACATAATCTAAATTAAATTATTACAATGAATGCTTAAACGTTTCCCTCCAAACGGTTGTGTCGACTCAAACACTGAAGCGGCGTGAATGTGTGTGTGCTGACCTGAGACCAGGCTTCATTCCCCCGAAGAGAAGCATATTTACACTGTCTGAAGCGTTTAGACACTCATCAGCGCTCGGCCTGGACTCCAGTGACAACCCTGCTGTCTGTCTGTTTTTCTGCTCCATTTTCAAATGCATTTTGATTGAAATCAGAGTTTGTGTACAGTGGTTCCTAGCGTACACTTTACTGAAGTATTACCTGAAATCTCCACACAGCAAATAAATGAGAAAAATACTTCCAGAGGCAAGATGCTGAAAAAGAGGATCATCCGTCATACATTCTCTATGACTGAGAACTTTCACTGTCTTACTCTAAACGCCTTTCAAAGTAGCTTCTCAAAGAGCTTTACATAGCCAACACAACCATTAACAATGCAAACATGGCAAACTAATCAACATACATAAGCGTGCATTATAAACATGAATCAAAACAGAGAACCAAACCAAGTCCTGAGCTCCACTTTAAGGTGATATAGCATGAGTCTGTCTGTCCTTGAGCTCATCCTCTCTCTCGCTCTCTCACACACACACACACACACACACACACCTTGGTCTTGGAAAGAGCATAAAGTCAGGGTCCACCTGGGGGTCCTGAAGAGCGATCTGCAAAAACAGCCTCCCAAAAGCCCAGAAGTGCTGCTAGAAACATTTGTCAAGTTGTCGGCTCCTTGCTGTAATGTTCTGCTGCGACAGGTGTATAACCTCAATCGCTCAGATGACCTGATAAAAACCTGCCGCGTTAAAGTCCAAGACATCACAGAACTGCAGAGCGAGTTTGGGAAAAATACATATCACATACAATAAAAGGTTCCCCTGCAATCACTAATTTTATCCCTTAAAAACCATCGTTTTAATCAAAATTTTTTTTCCATTAAAATAATTTCTTTGTCTTTAAATGGCTTAAATACAACTCTACACCCTTACCTCATTTAATATACACATTAAATTAGTCCCCGCCTCGAAACCAGTCACTGACCTGCTCCACGTTCACTCAGTTAACTGAAGCAGTACACGCTACACAATGGATTCATTCAGACATATACTGTATGTTTGAACCAGAATCTGATTGTAAAGAGGAAGAATGAATTATTCAGCATCGTCTACAAGTCCACGTATCAGAATGGTCATGCATTTTGTGTCACTCTCTACAACGTCAGACATTTTATGGTAATTCTTGTCATTAGCCTTTGGCTTGACTATGATGTCAAAAAGCTAATATTGTGTTGCTAATGTTTCACAAACCATATTCCTGTGATGTGCTGATGATATGAAATGAAAAGCTTTTGGTTGCAAGTTTGTGACGGTAGAAACATCAGTTTAAAGGGATAGTCCACCCAAAAATGAAAATGTGATGTTTATCTGCTTACCCCCAGGGCATCCAAGATGTAGGTGACTTTGTTTCTTCAGTAGAACACAAACGAAGATTTTTAATTCAAACCGTTGCAGTCTGTCAGTCATATATGCAAGTGGATGGTAATAACGGCTTTGAGAGTCAAAAAAACATACACAAACAAAACCATATAAAACCCTGCGGCTCGTGACGATACACTGATGTGTAAAGACACGAAACAATTGGTCTGTGCAAGAAACTGAACAGTATTTATATAGTTTTTTTTACCTCTGATTACCACCTATCTCTCAAGTGGACCAGTCCACTTGAGAGATAGGTGGCGGTAATGCACTTATAAGTCTGCAATCCACCGTAAAGCAAGAAGAAAAAGAAGACGCGTCACACGCCGGCTGTTGAGAACACACTCAGGAGGACGCGCCGCCGCTCAGGACAGTTCGAACAGTTTGGACATTGCGTGAATCAGAGGTAAAAAACTATATAAATACTGTTCAGTTTCTTGCACAGACCGATCGTTTTGTATCTTTACACATCAATGTATCGTCATGAGCCGCAGAGTTTAATTTGCGTATGTTTTTTTTTACTCTCAAAGCCGTGATTCTCATTCACCTCCATTATAAGACTGACAGACTGCAACGGTTTGAGTT
>NW_015544231.1:558428-563441 GCF_001515605.1 Sinocyclocheilus anshuiensis | reverse complement strand
CCTACATCTTGGATGCCCTGGGGGTAAGCAGATAAACATCACATTTTCATTTTGGGTGAACTATCCCTTTAAGGGGAAGATGCTCCGCAACGGTGTTGTTGACTGATGAATTTGCACATGATTTGTCTTATCAAGCATATTAAACCACTAGACAGACATGTAAACAACTTTAAAAACTCAAGAGGTCTTTAATATACCACAGTACAACCTGAATACCACATTAAAGGGGTCATATGATGCGATTTCAGTTGTTCCTTCTCTGTGATTTATGTACTGATTCAGAAGTGACTAACATCTCTGTTTGTTACAGAGGCGGGAGTGTGTGCTTTCTAGATGTGGGTGTTACAGAAGGTCATGTGATTGTGTGCATCATGTATGACGCATATGTATTTTAATTAATTACTTTTGACATAATTTTCATTTATTATAAAAACCGTACACTATAAAACAGAACACTATAAAAATGCTGGGTTAATTATTCAACCCAAATGATGGGTTGAGGAATCTGACCAATTTGATTTGATAATAGTTCATAATCAGTAACCCAACAGTGTTGGGAATGTGGACGGGAAAGAAAGCATACACACACATACACACACACGCACGCACGCACGCACACACACACACACAGTTCAAACACAAACTGATTCCACTTTGCCCGTCCATGTTTGCAGCACTCATGACAGTAGTATGTGCACTGAAAAAATGGTAACCTAATATCTGAATTAATTGATTTTACTCAAATGTTGTTTAACATTACTGAATCATCTAGCTCTTTAACATAAATGGGCAACACAACTGTGCATTCATGAGAAAGTGTGCACCCCCGACTATGAGTTGCTTTCTGTATCATTTAGACTGTTCTATCTTCCAAGGGAATTCGGACAGATTACCATCATTCTGGTTTATATACCAGGACCTAAATACGAGGAAGTTGCTGGTAGGATAAGTGAGAGTTTTAACAATGCACTCTCGCGCTCTGTGGACCAGCCTGTCTTCATACACACGGCTTTCGCGGACTCTGGATCAGTGTTATGGTAATATACCGAATGCTTATAAGGCAGTGCCCCGCCCACCATTGAAATTTTATTAGATCGGCTATTAAAATTGGATACCAATGGGCACCTTGTGTTATGGATCAAGGACTTCTTAGCTGACCGTCCTCAAAGAGTCTCTGTACAGGGTACCATGTCTGATGAGGTTATTCTGAACACTGGAGTCCCCCAAGGCTGTGTCTTATCACCTACATTGTTTTCTATGTATATAAATTAAATGCAGATTTGTGAAAGTAATTTTAGTTTAAGTATGCCGACGACATGTGCAAATTAGTACATGTACTTTAGTTTAAGTATGCCTAATGTGCAAGACCTGGTCATCTACGTCAATCTCACTTAACATCAAGCTTCACTTGTGTTCACCTATCATCCTTCCGATGGCAACTTATGCAGCAGAAACGTGGAAGGCATCAGCTCGTATTTCTCACAAGGTAGACGTCTTCCATCAGCGCTGCCTGCGAAGAATACTACGTATTCGATACTACGATCACATTACCAATGAGGAAGTTCTGCGACGAAGCAATATGCCAAGCCTGGTTTTAGTACTATTAGTCTAATTTCTATATATTGCTTTTATGTCTCATGTGTCTGTAATCCTTGGGGCAAGACGTTCTTGTACTGTATGTTTTGTGTGTCTGTTGTATTGGACTGTGAAGTCAAGTGTATTTGTGGTAGTCCTATATGTTTTTGTGGGGCCAAAGATGAATTTCCACATGTGTGGACAATAAAGATTTCTAATCTAATAAGTGCATGTTACCACTTTTTACAGTGTGTGAAAAATATAAGAAAACTAATAGGAGTAGAGAGGAGAGACATTTTTGAAACTGTGTTCTTTTAAAAGCAGAGGGTTTTCTCTCACGATGACTCGAGTGCTGACTGCTGACTGGTGAGCAGAAACTCAACTATCCAGAATTTAAATGTTTATTACAGGCTTTCGGTCGGTGTGTTTCTTGCCGTCACTGATGGTCCGGATGTAGTGTTACTAGTGTGTTCATTGGCAGAAGAAAAAATGAACAAAAGTTATTCAATATTTACCTTTTCAAAAGCGATTTTGTTTAACTTTATAAGCTGTTATTAACTACTGAGTTGCCATTCTTTTCTGCACTTCTTTGTAATTTTTTTGGTCAATTTCTTGGTTAATACTTTTTAACCTTTTTATTATGTTGTTTGTTGCCTGTATTGTCATTCTGTGCATGGTTTTAATTTCCAACTCATTTTGAGTTCATTTGAACACAGCAGTATAGTAAATTTTTAAGCAATAACTGAATTAAAACACCTTGCACTTTTTTTTCCAAATAATACATCATTGCTGAAATAAAAGCATATTTTGGTATCCACATATATTTATCTTAAGTGTGCAGGTGAATCATAAAACATTCAGAATAATTTACTAAATTCCACAGACAGCATGCACCTTCTTGAAGTAGCGAAAAGTAATTAGGTTCCAAGATTTCAATTAATCTGTCCTGTGGTGAGTAATAAATGCCTGCAGTATAAGAATCAGGTATTCAGCCATTTGAATAGAGGAAATTACTCATTCTGCTGTTAGGAATGCACTGCAATGAGAGCATGGACAGAAGAAAGAAGAGCAGAGCATCATCTGATCACAAGTTCATAGTCAAGCTTGGACAATCTCAAGGCTACAATCTCCAGAGACACAGATGTTCCTTTTTCCACCGTACAGAACGTTATCAGGATGTTTGAGGCCCACAGCACTTAGCCGACCTCGCTGGCGAGGCCACAAGAGAAACCTGAGGGAAAGAAAAGGATGATCTGAATGGTGGAGAAAGAACCTGCCACACAGATTCAGCTGATTTTCAAACACAAGCTGCCACAGGTTCAACTCACAGCGTCCGTCGCCTGCTCAATGACAGGGAGGACTGACACACTGGAAAGCCTGACTGCAATTTTCCAAAACACCTGAACATGCCAAAATCCTTCTGGGATAATGTTCTGAGGACAGATGAGAGCAAATTATAGCTTTCTAGTAAAGCACACCATCTCTTTGTTTACAGAAAACAAAACGAAGCTTTCAGAGAAAAGAAAAGTGATGTTTTGGGGCTGCTTTGCTTGTTCTTGATGCTTATAGGAAGTGCTTGATTGCAGTTTGGGCTGTGCTACCAAATATTACATCTAGCACGACAATGGTTTAGTCAGTGGCATTTCTGTTCATTTTCTGATTTACATTTACAGACACATTTACATTACATTTACAAATACGTACATTTATAGATTCGATATTCCAATTTTTGTTAATATAACTTTCAATAGAACAGCATTTGTTTGAAATAGAAATCTTTTGTAACATTATAAATGTCTTTACTGCCACTTTTGATTATTAATGCATCCTTGCTGAATAAAGTATTAATTTTCATTAATTCTCATTTAAAAAAATCTTTACTTACCCTAAACTTTTGAATGGTTGTGTATCAGTTTCCACAAAATATTGGGCAGCACAACTGTTTTCAACATGGATTATAATCGAAATGTTTCTCGAGCAGCAAATCAGCATATTAGAATGATTTCTGAAGTTCATGTGACACTGAAGACTGGAGTAATGATGCTGAAAATACAGCTTTGATCACAGGAATCAATTACAGTTTAACACATATTCACATAGAAAACAGCTATTTTAAATAGTAATAATATTTCACAATATTACCGTTTTTACTGTATTTTTGATCAAATAAAAGCAGCCTTGGTGAGCAGATGAGATTTTAAAAAATCGTGTATCAATCAAAAACAAACAAACAAGAAGAAGAATCACAGAGACTAAATACTTTAAATCAGAAGGTAAAACTGTGGATTATTTTGAAAAAAAAAAAAAATGCAAGGGTGCCAATATTTTTGGCCACATTTGTGTGTAAGAAAACATCATGCACCAACAAAAATGCTTCTATTCAGGGGTGTGTTTACCACACACAACTCGCTGATTAACTACTACTGCAAACATAACCCCAAGTATATATTCAATACAATGGATAAATTAACAAAAAATATAACATCAGGAGGTGCAGACATTTCCCAACAGCACAGTATAATGATTTTATGAACTACTTTACTTCCAAGATTGATACTATTAGAGATAAAACTGTAACCATGCAGCCGTCAGCCACAGTATCGCATCAGATAGTGTGCTATAGATCCCCTGATGCTATAGATCCCCTGAGGAACAATTCCACTCATTCTCTACTATAGGAGAGGAGAATTGTATAAACATAGATCCTCTTCTGACTATTATTAATTCGTCATTGTCATTAGGATATGTCCCCAAAACCTTCAAACTGGCCGTTATTAAGCCTCTCATTAAAAAACCACAAGTTGACCCCAAAAAATGAATGAATTACAGACCGATCTCGAATCTCCATTTTCTGTCCAAGATACTAGAAAAGGTAGTATCATCACAAATATGTTCCTTCTTAGAGAAAATGGTATCTGTGAGGATTTCCAGTCAGGAACCAGGAACTGCCATCAATTTATAGCAGTGAATGAAGAGGTGTCATATCGATCACAAGTGCAGTATGGAGTACCTCAAGGCTCAGTACTAGGGCCGTTACTTTTCACAATTTACATGTTACCCTTGGGAGATAGCATCAGGAAACACGGTGTTAGCTTTCACTGTTATGCTGATGATACTCAGCTCTATATTTCTTTGTGGCCTGATGAAATATACCAATTTGCAAAACTAACGGAATGAATAGTTGATATAAAAAAACTGGATGACTAGTAAAATGACTAGTAATTTCTTACTGTTAAATTCAGAAAAAAACAGAGGTGTTAATTATAGCAGTGGTTCTCAATTCCAGTCCTGGAGGCCCCTTGCTCTGCACATTTTGCATGTCTCCCTGACTTAAAGGGATAGTTCACCCAAAAATGAAAAGTCTGTTATCATTTACTCACCCTCATGTCGTTCCAAACCTGTATGAGTTGCTTTCTTATGTTGAACACAAAAGAAGAT
>NW_015544231.1:555993-557622 GCF_001515605.1 Sinocyclocheilus anshuiensis | reverse complement strand
CCGTTACTTTTCATGCTTTACATGTTACCCTTGGGAGATATCATCAGCAAACACTGTGTTAGCTTTCACTGTTATGCTGATGATACTCAGCTCTATATTTCTTTGTGGCCTGATGAAATATACCAATTTGCAAAACTAACGGAATGAATAGTTGATATAAAAAAACTGGATGACTAGTAAAATGACTAGTAATTTCTTACTGTTAAATTCAGAAAAAAACAGAGGTGTTAATTATAGCAGTGGTTCTCAATTCCAGTCCTGGGGGCCCCTTGCTCTGCACATTTTGCATGTCTCCCTGACTTAAAGGGATAGTTCACCCAAAAATGAAAAGTCTGTTATCATTTACTCACCCTCATGTCGTTCCAAACCTGTATGAGTTGCTTTCTTATGTTGAACACAAAAGAAGATATTTTGAAGATTGCTGGTAATCAAATAGTTGGTGGTTGCCATTGACTTCCATAGTAGGAAAAAACAATACGATGGAAGTCAATGGCAACCACCAACTATTTGATTAGTGGTTCTCAATTCTAGTCCTGGGACCCCCTGCTCTGCACATTTTGCATGTCTCCCTTATTTAACACACCTGAATGAGATCATCAGCTTGTTAGGGGAGAGAGCCATGAACTCTCCTAACGAGCTGATGATCTCAATCAGGTGTGTTAAGTAAGGGAGACATGCAAAATGTGCAGAGCAGGGGGCCCCCTGGACTGGAATTGGTAACCACTGAATTATAGGACCAAAAACCTCCGCATGTGATAACCTAGAACACTGTCTAACACTTGATGGCTGCTCTGTCAATTCTTCATCATCAGTTAGGAACCTAGGTGTGCTATTTGATAGCAATCTTTCCTTTGAAAGCCACGTTTCTTGCATTTGTAAAACCACATTTTTCCATCTCAAAAATATATCTAAATTATGATCTATGCTCTCAGTGTCAAATGCAGAAACATTAATTCATGTGTTCATGACCTCAAAGCTAGATTATTGTAATGCTTTATTGGGTGGTTGCACTGTGCGCTTAAACAAGCTCCAGCTGGTTCAAAATGCAGCAGCTACAGTTCTTACTAAAATCAGGAAGTATGACCATATTAGCCCGGTTCTGTCAGCACTGCACTGGCTCCCTATTAAACATCGTATAGATTTTAAAATCCTGCTAATTACCTATAAAGCCCTGAATGGTAGCGAGCTCATATCACATTATAGTCCTTCATGTCCGCTCTGTCAGTTTAAATCTAGATTAAAGACCCATCTCTTTAACCTGGCTTACACATAACACACTAACACATTTCTACATTTACATTTACATTTAAATAGTTTTTATAATTTTCTAAAATTTCTAATGTTCAAATCCGTTAAAGGATTGTTAGGCTGCATTAATTAGGTCAACCGGAACTGGGAACACTTCCAATAACACACGATGTACTTGTTACATCGTAAGAAGAAAGTAATCTACGCTAATATTTGTCTGTTTCTTTCTTATTCCGAGGTCACCGTAGCCACCAGATCCAGTCCGTATCCAGATCAGATGGTCACTGCAGTCACCCGGATCCAGTCCCTATCCAGCCCAGATGGTGGATCAGCACCTAGAGAGGACCTCTACAGCCCTGAATGTCAGCGGAGACCAGGACA
>NW_015544231.1:551478-555951 GCF_001515605.1 Sinocyclocheilus anshuiensis | reverse complement strand
GTTAGAAGAATGGCATCTACGCTAATATTAGTCTGTTTCTCTCTTATTCCGAGGTCACCGTAGCCACCAGATCCAGTCTGTATCCAGATCAGATGGTGGATCACCACCTAGAGATGACCTCTACGGCCCTGAATGTCAGCAGAGATCAGGACAACTAAATGAGCCCCAGAGCCAGATCCCCAGTGAAGACCTTGTCTCCTAGACGGCCACCGGGACAAGACCACAGGAACCAGATGAGTCCTCTGCACAATCTAACTTTGTTGCAGCCTAGAATTTAACTGCCGGTTTTGTTGGGCCAGAGGAGAATGACACACTATTTCCTTGTTTAATACTGTAAAGCTGCTTTGACACAATCTGCATTATAAAAAGCACTATATAAATAATGGTGACTTGACTTTTGAGAAACTAACCAACTAGTCACAACTGTTTCATAGTAACATGACAGAATGACAGTAATGACAGAACTTGAAACTACAGTTGGTTAACGATGCTTCTGAGAAACTCACTCCAGTTCTTCAGTGCTCCATCAAGCTGTGTAACAAACCCCTCAGATGTTAGATTTGCTTCATGCACTTTGCAGGTTTCTTCCATTATCTTTGCAATATGTGAAAATATTAAAGCCACACTGGATGAATTTTGAGCAGATCATCCATTAATGTATGGCTCTAGCTTTCGCTGTGCTCCTCCCTGTGGCCCCATTCAGGGTGTAAAGGTCTGTTATTGTGATGCCTGTGTTTCTTTCACTGTGAGAGTGTAAGAGGTCAAAGTGTGACTGTATTGATTTTCTTGATTGAAAAGATGCTCTGCAATCAGGCAGAACTACAGCTCAGGATCTGGACACAGACTGACCACAGGGCAGGAAAACAGCATGTGGGCGGAGAAACTTCACAGATTTCACTGATAAACAAACCTGAATCTCTGGACTACAACTAAAACGAGATTTGCATTATATTGAAGTGAGCAGAGGATTTAGTATTTGATTGTGTGTAAATGAGACAGTGTGAGAATCAGCAGTACAACACTGTAACCTGAAAAGACACGACAAGCAGCAGGGTATTTTGTCGATTGCTTCATTATTATTTCTGCAGCATTGTGCCTCGCACACAGTGAAATCTCGTTGGTCCAGATGTTTCTTATTCACAAACACTGAGCAGACGGTTTATGGAATCAGAACTGCTGTTGGGCTCTTTGAACTTCTGTCAACATTTGACATTTGATAAAGACATGAAGTGATATGGACATGTGATATAGTCAAAAATCTGGAAGTATTTCATAGCAGCACAGATATTATTCAGAAAAAAAAAAAAAAACAAGAGAAATCTGCACAGATCAAGCACCGTTTAATCAGCTCTAAACAAATATGTGGCTGGATTTTAATGTGAGAGACAACAGGAGATGGACTTTTTCACTGGAGGAAGATTATTATGGATTATGGACTCCGGAAGCAATGGTTTGAAGTTAAAGTGATGGAATGCTACACTTCTCCAAATCTGATGAAGAAACAAACTCATCTACATCTTTGATGGTCTGAGGGCAAGCACATTTTCATGGCAGCCCATGATGCTAGGTGTACACCTACCTCTTCATCTCAAGAAATGTCTATAATTACTGTAATTCAATCCAAATCAATTGACCTATCGGTAAGCCCCACCCCTTACTCACTCGGACTAAGTTGCTTACACTTTGCAAACTGTCTTACAATGACAGCAGTCAGTGTGAAAATCTTGTCCCAAGATGTTTTTGATAAATAATATAATTGATATTTAAAATAAATAAAGTGGGTAACAAGATTAATTTGGAAGCGAGGGTTTACAGATCCTAATGCAATTGGGAGTCACGATCGCAGCTGACAATATCCAGGATCAACACTGTTCAAGTACTGCAGGGTACGATTAAATGAATTCACATTTAACCAGTTTAATGTGGAGAGGCACAGAAATATAGACCTTTGTTTATGTGTTTTTGACCTACACTGTACATGACGTGAGAACAGTCTACTCTTTAGGTTTGTACATTAGCATGGACTCACTTAGCATGGGATGTCGTGGCCTAATGGTTAGAGTGTCGGACTCGTAACCCAAAGGTTGCGGGTTTGAGTCTCGTACCGGCAGGGATTGTAGGTGGGGGGAGTGAATGTACAGCGCTCTCTCCCACCTTCAATACCACGACTGAGGTGCCCTTGAGCAAGGCACCGAACCCCCAACTGCTCCCCACTGCTCCGGGTGTGTGTTCACGGTGTGTGTGTGTGTTCACTGCTGTGGGTTAAATGCAGAGCACTAATTCCGAGTATGGGTAACCATACTTGGCCACATGTCACATGTCACGTCACTAACAAGACCACAGGAACCAGTTGAGTCCTCTGCACAATGTGACTTTGCTGCAACAGCTGGTTTGTCTGGCCGGAGGAGAACTGGCCTGGTTTCTCCCAAGGTTTTTTCTCCATTCTGTCACCAATGGAGTTTTGGTTCCTCTGGCTTGCTTAGTTGGGGACACTTAATGTCCAGCGATATCGTCGACTTGATTGCACAGATACTTTTTAAACTGAACTGAGCTGGATGATGACATCACTGAATTCAATGATGAACTGCCTTTAACTGAAAATTGAGTGTTTACTATTGTCCTTTTACATCATTGACACACTATTTTCCTAAGTAATGCTGTACAGTTGCTTTGACACAATCTGTTAGCTAACTTAAATTTTAGCTAGTTTTAGCCAGAGATACCTTGTTGAAGCACAAGATGACATTAATGTTCTACTTGAGCAGATGAAAATTGTAAATTAATCAGAGTATGACAACCAGAAAATGAACGTTGAATAATAAAATTAATTCCAAATTCTATTGCCTATCCTCTCAGGATACCTGGAATCAGCGTTACAAATACCCCAGGAACATTGTTTTATTATTTTTGTAGCATAAACACCACCAACCCTATGAGAGCTTCAGATCTTCCAGTGTTTCTCGATGAAACCTAAAGATGTCCAAGTTTGATTGTAGTTTCATATTTAAAAATGTAGCTAATTATTTCATTTTTGCAATCATTTAATATTTCTACATTAAAATGTTATATTTAAACTTAACATAATTTATGCAAAATCCATCTATGGATTTTGTTGATATTGATTTCATTTGATTGATAATAGCCAACAGGTCTTTTTAATAACTTTATTTAGCCTACTTATTACATTTAAGAATCTGACATAAGAGGACACAGACTTGAGAATAAATGTTTATAATACTAATGCATCTCTGACATTTTTTGTTCAGGGTTTTGATCTCACAACTGAGAGAACACATCCTGTTTATTGTATTATAATGACTACTTAATATTACATCTAAACTTTTACTAGGCTAGACATCTTGCATATTAATTATACTATATGAACCTCAAAGCATATTTACATTTTTGTGTATTTTGTGTTATTTCATAATGATGTTCTAGTTGAGGGAATTTATAGGTATAGGGCCCAAACATAACCTCAAGCCCAGGGGCCCCCGGCCCCCTAAGTCCTTGCCTGGCCATTGGCTCATCTGCGTTCGAGGGGAGGGGCTTACTGATAGGTCAATTAATTCAAATGTTTTATAGATCATCTGTCTGATCACTGTGCTCACATGCCTGAGCTCAATATTTAAACATCTCCATCCTTCACTAACAGCCTCTTCGTAAAGCTGCATCACATTGTAACAGATTCATAAATCAATCAGAGCTGAAATGTGCTGCTTAAACTGTTCAGATCAGACTGAAAAGATCAGCGGTCTAATTGGGCTTTCTTCAGAAGGAACTTTAGACCAGCACAAACCTTCAAACAGTTTCAGTCCTACTATCTCTGTATGGTCTCACTGTGACTGTGTGGAGAAGGTGCAGGAATCCCACAAGCACACAATTTCAGATGTGCATCTTCAACGATTTTGAGCTAATTACCTGCGCTGTAAACATCATGTGACTGATGAATATCTGCAGGAACATAACGTCATGACAGCACTGACTGTCTGATAACGCCACAGGATCACAAAAATATCATCCCTTTTCCCCAAAAGGTCTAAGAAAAGTGCAGCACCACAACAAATGAACCGCATTATGCTATTTACATCCTTAGTATTTTGTACAAGCTTGTTTAATTCTATGCAAATGTTTAAATGATACATCCTTAAATAGCTGTAAAACTTCTGAAACCAATACAAAACCACAAATGGTGGTGTGATCAACATCTCTTCGAAGAATGAGAATGAAAAAGCAACCTATCTAGCATTTAAGAACAGTCAGAACTGGCAATTGTTGGTTGTTAGCCTTTGGCTGTTGCCTAAACAGCATTAAGACTTCAGCAGGCATTGCAACTGAGCTGTAATATTTATGAGAAAGTCACAAGTTTGTCATATCAAACCCATAATTCATAAGTTCATTTGAGACACCCGTGAGGTGAGGATGTTGGTCAGTTGCCTCTTGACTAAGATTTTGCCCGATGGGAAGGCGTCG
>NW_015544231.1:544406-551282 GCF_001515605.1 Sinocyclocheilus anshuiensis | reverse complement strand
AATATTTGCCTACTGAATTGCTATTGGTCTTTCTTTTTTCCTGCATCAATTTAAGCATCTTTTAGCGCTTTACATCGCGACAGCTTGCGTGTCTCAGAATCAGGCTCGTCATGACAACAGCAAAACCGAGAAACTTACTGTAACTTGAGCGCGAATCCACTGCTGCGTGCAGCTTCATTCAAAGGAAAGAGGAACCCAACACAACGCTTTCATTTCTAGACATTACTCCATTCAAACGAGCCCTTTTAGAATCTCCCCCGTCGCGTGATTACCTTACATGTTTGATAAAACTGTTAAAAATACCGTTTTCTGTCAAGAATCACTGTGAAAAATCTGAGTATAAATCGAGACTGTCCCTCATTTCTAATTAAGTGTTTTGCTTCGACGCTTGTTTTTCACCCCTCTTTCTTTCAATGCAATCTATAACTAATATAAAATAACAAACAATAAAAACTTTGACTGACCTGCATCTCAAGCGTCCATGCACTTCTGTAAGGTGAATCAAACATCCATCTTCAGTGGGAAAGAGCCGCTTCTGCTCGGGGTTTAGTGGACCTGCCGAGCTGTTTCATCAGGTGTGTATCTATGAATCTCGCGCACACACCTGGGCAGATCCCTCTGACAGCTCCATCATCATCCTCACCGAGCTGTGCGTGTGACGTGAAGCCCGAGAACAGCAGAGGGCTCCTCTCATCAGCTGCTGAGGCTGGAGCCATGGTGACCGATAACACGCTTCATTAGCTGCTGTTCAACGACACGAGCACTGTGTGCTGCAGGCTGTCTGTGTAGCCCGTTTATTAACATTAGTATGTATATATATATATATATATATATAACAAATGACAATTGAATAAATAGGCTAGCTATACTGTATACGGCGGGTGTAAAAATCTACGGCCGCACTGTTTTATTTTTCATTTAAACCTGGCAATAAACAAAGTTTTAGGATTTTGAAAAATCTAAAATATATGTAAGGCTATAATGATGAAATTGTAAATCTTTCAGATTTTGCACTGTGTCTACGTGTCTAATTAAATGAAAGCTTATTATTATAAGCTTATTTCTTCTTCTTATTATAAATATTATAAACATGCAACTTATTATGAACATTTCCATCAACAAAACTACACACATGTGACCCTGGAGCACAAAAGCAGTGTTAAGTCGCTGGGGTATATTTGTAGCAATAGCCAACAATACATTGTATGGGTCAAAATTATACATTTTTCTTGTATGCCAAAAATCATTAGGATATTAAGTAAAGATCATGTTCCATGAAGATATTCTGTACATTTCCTACCGTAAATATATCAAAACTTAATTTTTGATTAGTAATATGCATTGCTAAGAACTTAATTTGGACAACTTTAAAGATGATTTTCTCAATATTTAGATTTTTTTGCACCCTCAGATTCCAGATTTTCAAATAGTTGTATCTCAGCCAAATATTGTCCTATCCTAACAAACCATACATCAATGGAAAGCTTATTTATTCAGCTATCAGATGATGCAATTTAAAAAACTTGACCCTTATGACTGGTTTTGTGCTCCAGGGTCACATATAGAACTGTAAGTTGTCACAATGGCACTGATTTGACATTTGGAATTAAATAATGAAATAGCAAAAAGTCACAAAAAAAACCTTTGTTTGTTTTTCTGGTCCTGATAGGACAGGCTCAAATCTACCATTATATCTGTATATCGACTCTCGTCTTACAGTTCAGTCAATATTAAAGCCACTTTTTCAAGACTCTTCATACATTCTGCATTATAAATCTTGAACACATTTAATTGAACCAACAGTTTACACGACAAGAAGCATAGCATATTATTTATTATCAGTATGTCTTATCAGTATAAAATTTGAATAACAGCATTTCACTTTATTAACTTTACTAAAGCATGTCAAGCCCCGGTCTCCCCCTAGCCTACCAAATGATTACCACAATCATGATCGATATTTATAGGTTTACATGGTACTCCAAGACACTTCAGAATACAATATGGCACAAAAGAAAAGAAAAAATAATAACACACACACACACACACACACCATTAGTTGAGCTTTTGTGTGAATCCATAGACATAATTTCTATAAATGTCTTAACTTCTAAATTTTGTTCTGTGGCTTGTAGGAAAAGGGAAAAAACTGAACCATAAAATGAGAATTATCATGCTCTGTTATGTCATTGAAAGCTATCAATGTGTCTCTGACTTATTGAAAACGAAGGTTTATGCATAATTAATATTCATTGTTGCAATATTACACCTCCTGAAAGCGTACATTATTCAGCTGTTCTCTATGCTTTAATTAAGCCTGCTGTGTGCTTTTAAGGAGACGCTTTGATTTAGATTCAATGCAAAATTATCTCAGCTGTCAAAAAGCCCCAGGAGCAGTTTAAAAAAGAAAAGGGGCAATGTAATTACCAGGGTGAGAGAAAAACCATCCAAATCTGCGGCTTAAAGGGCTCATAATGACAAGTGTAATTATAAGTACGTGTTTAGATTCACAGATGCTTCATTATTGTTCAACAAACCTGCTCCATCTGGGAGTGCTTTCTCAGACTCATCTAATACAGTCAAATATTGCCTCATTTTTATCTCTCATCACATGCTGTTAATGTATTTAGTTTCATTTTGCTGTAGCTGATGTTCAGTGTGTTTTATTAGAGAAGAGAGTGTGTGTGATTCTCTGTAGATTAGATGTGTAAGTTTTCTCTGAATCTTTTGCAGTAGTGCAAGACAGATGCACTTTCTCCATGTGATGCAGGCGAGGTGTTCCTGTCCTCTGCGACTGCTTAAACGAACAGCTAAATTCTGTCCTTTACTCACCCTCATCTTATTCCAAGCACAACTATCTGGTAGTTTAGCAAAATGTCCATACTGCTTTTTCCACACATAAAAAAAGCGAATGAGGACTGGGGCTGTCAAAGTTCAAAACCTATAAAAGAGCATCATAAAATAAGTTTATATCGCTTGTGCTCTATATTCCAAGTCTTCTGACGCTATAAGACAGTTTCTCAGTCTTGACTGCAGCAAGTATGAAATGGCACAAATCCAGCAGTAGACATTCCCTTAAAAATAGACATGAAATCAATGTGTCCAGAACACATAGTGATTGAAGTCCAGAACTTTGGCCCATATCAAAAATCAATTGAGATGAAGGCTTGCCAAAATCTCTTCTGCTACAGTTTTCCTCTGCCGTTTGCTCTAGAGGTGCACAAATAGAGATTACACAAATATAAATGCTGGAGGCAGCGCTAGTCATGCATTTAGGGTAAACTGTGCAAAAGAGAACAGATTCACCCTGAAACACTGATTTCGAGCCTCAGTCATTTTGTGTTGTAGCATCACAGCGCACTAGCGTAGTGCATCTTAATTTACAGACTATCTACTGTATACAGAATACAAGATTAGAAATTGATCATATTATACTGAAAATTGTGTGCCAAAGGTGTCCAGTAGACTTTGAAAGAGCCCACATCTGCTAACCTCAGTCACTACAAGCTGTTTTAATTGTCTATAATAATAATAATAATTGCATTTCTTTAGATTGTAGCTATTGTTATGTTTTCTGTTTGTATTATTACTGATGCAATGTTGACTGAGGTATTTTTTTATATAATGTATAATAACAATATAAAAATAATAATAATAATAATGTTATTTTTCTGTGGAATACATCATATTGAGTGGGTCAATCATATCATTCAGCATTAAAAGATGTCATTCTGAATAATGACAATTATCCATAGTAGCACTGTATAAGTGCATGCTTATCTGGGAAAGCTGTTTGCTGTTTGTGTTCAGTTTATCTTGGATAATGTACAATCAGTTGGTCATTATTACAAAATTGATCGCTTCAGGGATACAACATCTGATTACCCTTTTCTGTATGTTTTTTTTTCTTTTGTGATAATGCCGTATTTCAGAGATGTATGAATCTGGATGATTAAAATGCTTATATAACTGAGCTACAGAAAGAGTGATAATCATCCAAATATAGCAGTGCCACATCATGTCTATATATAAGCATAAACAAATGTTTAAATATTACAAACCTTTAGAAAGGTGCTTGTGTTTGTCAGACATAGTCATATTTTTCCTATTGTAGTTTATGAAGGAAACGACATCCCAGCTTTTCAGAACAGAACAAATGTCTGAATACATCATTAAGTCGTCATTAAATCAACAGCCTCCCACGAATGCTGTCCATCAGACAGTCAAGACATCTCTGAAGACAAGACATTGCTTTTTATGTCTTTGCTATCATAAGCAAGGATGAGTGTCAACTTAAAGACTAGACTAAAGATGAGAAGGGCTGTAAAGAATAAGCATTTCATACACGAAAGTTCTTAAAGGAATAGTTCACACTAAAATGTAAATGAGCTGAAAACGTCCTCACCTTCTGATCATCCCAGATATAGATGAGTTTGTTTCTTCATCAGGTTTGGAGAAATGTAGCATTGCATCAGTGTCTCAGCAATGGATGCTCTGCAGTGAATGGCTGCCGTCAGAATGAGAGTCCAAACAGCTGATAAAAACATCACAATAATCCACAGCACTCCAGTCCATCAGTTAACATCTGGAGAAGACAAAAGCTGAGTGTTTGTTGGTGGTTATTTACTGCACTCTCAAATCTCTGTAATGTTCTCTATGACGGTCTTCGGCTCAGGTCCCTTCTTCAGTGTAAGTCTGTGGATTTTTGAATCAAAAGAATGTGAATCATCTGATTTATCAGTATTGCTGCATAAACTGGTCATGAACGTTGATCTTCAACAAAGTCACAACAAGAGACAAACAGTTGGCCAACAAAGAGATGTTTCATATCATGTCAACAGGATGGACTGATTGAACCCACCTGTGTGGAATTATTAAAACCAGCCAATTAGATTAGATCTTAGTTTGAGAATGTGATGTAAAACCCTCTATCCTACAACTGAAGCTCAACAAAAGTTGGATGAGAACCATGTCCGTAAAGCACGTGAGTAAATCAACAACAGAATGACTTCATCTGTCCACAACTGAAGGGCTTTGATCTCAAGAGAGACTCGCACAAGACGTCCCAAAAACCTGCTGGACTGCAAGAGGACTAGGAAAGATGCAGAATTGCTCCTGACTGCTGTGCAGGTCTGATCCACCATTACTTCTAACACTGTATATTGTGTTTGTTAGATTAATATGTCTGATCCCTAGCGTGACACTCGGCCTGTCTGTGCCTAATGAGGCAGTGTGTTCTGTGTTTGAGGAGACTCGTCTGAGCTCTTCTGCTGGCAGTCACTGTCACTGGAAGAATAGCAGCATATATCTCAGACTACTGAGGACTAGTGGACACCACAGCGGATCCTGTCAAACACACTGTGTGCACAGGCGTTTATTACACTATATAGGACCTTTTGTGCAAAGAAAAGTTTTCATGGATGTTAAAAAAAAATGTTTTTCACGGAACCATAGATGCCAAGAAGATTTATTTTTAAGGTCGTACATGGTGTATATAGTAGTAAACAAGTGGAGTGACTTCCAAGCATCGCTGCCACAACTAGATATACTGTTACAAATTACTTAAAGGGGACATCGGATGCAAAATTCACTTTTAAATGGTGTTTGCATTTAAATGTGCCTTAGTAGTGTGTGCACAACCACCCTACAATGATAAAAATGAGGGCTGTCATCGTTAACGCGTTAACACATGCGATTAATTTTACAATCCTTAACGCGTTAAAATAATTTAACGCAATTAACGCAAAATTACTGAAGCACAATTTCTATCCTAAAGCTTTAACCCAATTTTGCTTCTCTGCTTGCGATTAGATCATTTTAAGCCGCTAAACTCCGGGAAAGTTTTCAGTCCAGATCCAGTAAGTGAATGCATTCAAACAATCCGTCCAAAACAGCGTTAATATAAAGGAAACCAGAGATTACATTACATCAGAGATTTCAGAGAGAACAGAGACTCACGTTGCGTTTTCAGTGAATTATTCATTCCAGTGTGTTTCGCTTTTAAACACGAGCTCTGTCATATTCTGTGATTGTCTCTGAAGAGTCATTCCAGTGTGTTTCGCTTTAAAACACGAGCTCTGTCATATTCTGTGATTGTCTCTGAAGAGCGCGAGCCCTCACATGTCACGACCTTGTGTGAAGTACAGACTGAACGGATTGTCAACACATCCCACCACTGTATGGCCAGATGAGACGCAAACTACGCTTTCTCGACTGGATAACCAGTCTCGCTAGTAAAGTGAATAGTAGATGAAGCTAGTAAATGAAGACTGCAATCAAGGTAAAGACGATTGCGGTGGCGTGCAGGAGTCGTACAGTAAGCACGCACGAGTCTGTTATAATAATGCGTGTATGTGTTACGGGGCTGAGAAGACGTGAGACGTGCGGATCCATGTGCAAGCTTTATTAAAAGCAGAGGAGGTCAGAAACACAGGCAGGGTCGAACAGTGGCAAACAGGTATATGGCGGGCAAGACACAAGAATAATCCTAGGGCTAGCGTAGGTCAACGATCGGCGAACAGAATAACAAGGGCAAGACTAGAGGAATAAATCCAGGAAAACAGGCAAAGATCAGAAACCAAGAAAACAGACGAGGCAGACTAAGCTAAGGCAGGGTAAACTAAACAGGCTCCGTAGAGTAGCTATCAAAACGATAAGCGCTAAACAATACTCGACAGTTAGAAAGGAGTGAGATTGAGTGTTAAATAGTGAGTGATATGAAACAGCTGTGTGCAATCAGTGCTGTGTGCAATCAGGGCAATGAATGATGGGATATGTAGTCCGGGGTGATATGCAACAGTGTGTAGTGCGAGAGTCAATGAAAATGGAAAGGGTGACCTCTGATGGCTAGCAGACGGAAGTTCATGGACCGGATAC
>NW_015544231.1:542886-543887 GCF_001515605.1 Sinocyclocheilus anshuiensis | reverse complement strand
GCTGTGACATGACTGGGTGCTGTTGTGTCCGCCATCTTGTGAGCGTGCTCCGCTGTCGCCGCCATTTTGTGAGCGTGCTCTAGTGTGGCCGCCATTTTGCGAATGGGCTCCGCTGTCGCCGCCATCATGCGAGCGCGCTCTGGTGCGGCCGCTATTTCACGAGCGGGTTGCATCACCGGCGTAGCGATCAGTAAACTTGAATATCCCGGAGCTTGTGGTTGACTAAACTCAGCAGCCACCATTACAGGCACAGACGCGGTATCACGTTCTTCCTCCGCGATACCCACAGTCCACAAAGAGCCAACAGTCAATAACGCATAATCCATAAACTCACATAGTGACGAACGCGGACCCTCAAGTATGAGCTTAGACTTTAGCGGTTGATTAATGCCATTACAGAAAAAATCTATCAAAACACAGTCCGGTAAATCAGAGTGATAGGCAATGTCCAGATACCCTTGAATGTAGTCCTCGAGCGTGTGCCCTGCTCGAGGGCTAACAACAGCCTTGCAGTGTCCATACCTGGCCAATGTTCACATGAGAAGCTGCTGGATCCTTGTGTGGCCGAGTATTCTGTTACGGGGCTGACAAGACGTGAGACGTGCGGATCCATGTGCAAGCTTTATTAAAAGCAGAGGAGGTCAGAAACACAGGCAGGGTCGAACAGTGGCAAACAGGTATATGGCGGGCAAGACACAAGAATAATCCTAGGGCTAGCGTAGGTCAACGATCGGCGAACAGAATCACAAGGGCGAGACTAGAGGGATAAATCCAGGAAAACAGGCAAAGATCAGAAACCAAGAAAACAGACGAGGCAGACTAAGCTAAGGCAGGGTAAACTAAACAGGCTCCGTAGAGTAACTATCAAAACGATAAGCGCTAAACAATACTCGGCAGGATTTGTCATGTTTATGTTGCTGTGATTAGTTATTCTGAATGGATGCATGTACTGTAGTAGATATATGCAGTCAGCAGGCGGTTGGTTTAGGGTTTTTTTGGCA
>NW_015544231.1:540927-542793 GCF_001515605.1 Sinocyclocheilus anshuiensis | reverse complement strand
TTGAAACAAGATAAATGGTCTATGCTTAATTTCATGAAGTGTGCGATTAATCGCGATTAATCACAGAAAAAGGAACTGTGATTAATTAGATAAAAAAATTTAATCGATTGACAGCCCTAATAAAAATCCATTTACATCTCTTTTTTTTTGATTGTCTGGCCCCACCCACAGGCATATTTCTGCCCTCAGCCAGTTGTACACTGTCTGTCACTTTCTCTGTGCTCGTGCCGCTACAGCAACAGCAATGTCTCGTAAGCAATGCAGGTGTTTTGTAGTTGTATGTAAATGTGAACATCAGAGCCACTGAGGACACAGTGGATTAGTTTTGTTTTTGATGGTAACGCACCACTAAATACACAAAAAACTGAAGAGAGGGGTGGGGTGAGCAGAGCTCATTATCATAAAGAGGCATTCACCGAAATGGTTCGCTGTGAACAGAGCTGTTTTTGACAGGGTAAAATGGGTGTTGTTTTACACCACCATTGAGGAATTTTAACGAAAGTATGTTACAGACATGTAGACCTGAGTCATGAAGACCCTAAAGAATCATACCAACTTGTGGAAAATTGGCATCTGATGTCCCTTCAAAGAAGTCTTTTTACAGGAACAATAACCCTGGAGCTTTTTTTGTTGAAAAAAGGTGACACAAAGGAGATGCTTAAAACTTAATCACTGAACAATTTGATTATTAATCAATATTATATGGAATTAAGACATGTTTAAGTTCATATTGAGATATTTTGGTCACACTTTAGTTTGGGGACCAATTCTCACTATTATCTATTAACTCTGATTTTGCCTCAATAAATAAGAAATCAGAATCAGAAATCAGAAAGAGCTTTATTGCCAAGTATGTTTGCACATACAAGGAATTTGTTTTAGTGTCACAAGCTTCCAGTACACAGACACAACAACTACACACAGATAATAAAAATAAGATGTGAATAAAATACACATACATAAATATAAATAAACCACAAAAAATAATAAATTGTATGTAGAGGTGTGCTATAGATAGAATAGGAATAGAATAAAAATAAAATAAAATAAAAATAAAAAATTAAGTTATAGGGATGTACTAGGATATAGGGTGATAAATAAGTATAAGGTTATTGCACATACTTTTATTGATTTATTATTTTATTGATAAGAAAATATTCTTGTGCCTGGCTGTCCTGGTATTCGGTGCTCTGTAGCGCCGACCAGATGGCAAAAGTTCAAAAAGGAGATGGCTTGGATGTGAGGGATCCAGAGTGATTTTCTGAGCCCTTTTCCTCACTCTGGATGTATACAGTTCTTGAAGGGTAGGCAGGGGAGCACCAATAATCCTTTCAGCAGTCCGAACCATTCTCTGTAGTCTTCTGATGTCTGATTTTGTAGCTGAACCAAACCAGACAGTTATTGAAGTGCACAGAACAAACTCAATAACGGCCAAGTAGAACTGTTTCAGCAGCTCACTGCACCAGACAGCCAGCTCTTTAACCTCCTGTCTGTAAGCAGACTCGTCACCGTCCTGAATGAGGCCGATGACTGTAGTGTCGTCTGCGAACTTCAGGAGCTTGACAGAGGGGTCTTTAGATGTGCAGACGTTGGTGTACAGGGAGAAGAGCAGTGGGGAGAGAACACACCCTTGAGGGGCGCCAGTATTGGTGGTGCGGCTGTTGGATGTGAATTTACCAATTCTCACTAGCTGTTGCCTATCTGTCAGAAAGCTGGTGATCCATTGACATATATAGCTAGGAACAGAGAGCTGGGTTAGTTTGGTCTGGAGGAATGTTGGGATGATGGCGTTGAAGGCCGAACTGAAGTCATCAAACAGGATCCTCACATAAGTCCCTGTTTTGTCCAGATGTTGCAATATGAGGT
>NW_015544231.1:525788-535225 GCF_001515605.1 Sinocyclocheilus anshuiensis | reverse complement strand
TATCTGTCAGAAAGCTGGTGATCCATTGACAGATAGAGCTAGGGACAGAGAGCTGGGTTAGTTTCATCTGGAGGAGTGTTGGGATCATGGTGTTGAAAACAGAGCTAAAAGTCACAAACAGGATCCTCACATAAGTCCCTGGTCTGTCCAGATGCTGCAGGATGTAGTGCAGTCCCATGTTGACTGCATCATCCACAGACCTGTTTGCTCTGTAAGCAAACTGCAGGGGGTCAAGTAAGGGTCCAATGATGTCCTTCAGATAAGCCAACACCAGCCTCTCAAATGTCTTCATGACGACAGACGTTAGAGCCATAGGTCTGTAGTCATTAAGTCCTGTTATCTTGGATTTCTTTGGGACAGGGATGATGGTGGAGTGTTTGAAGCAGGCAGGGACTTCACACAGCTCCAGTGATCTGTTGAAGATCTGTGTGAAGATGGGGGCCAGCTGGTCAGCACAGGTTTTCAGACAGGCTGGTGTGACACCGTCTGGGCCTAATGCTTTTCTTCTCTTGTTCCACACTGATGCAGGGTCGTTGGCAGAAAACTGGTGTTCTAGCTTTTTAGTGTAGTTCCTCTTAGCCACTCTAATCTCCTTATTCAGTGTAATTCAGGCCTGATTGTACAAGACTCTGTCCCCTTTTCTGTAGGCGTCCTCTTTGGCCTGACGAACATGACGAAGTTTTGCTGTAACCCATGGCTTATCATTGTTGAATGTTAAATGAGTCCTGGTAGGGATGGAAATATCTTCACAGAAACTGATATATGAAGTTACAGATTCCGTGAGCTCATCCAGATCATTGGCGGCAGCTTCAAAAACACTCCAATCAGTGCAGCCGAAACAGGCTTGTAATGCCCGCTCTGTTTCGTTGGTCCATCTCTTTACAGACTTTACTACAGGTTTAGCAGATTTAAGTTTTTGCCTGTAAGTCGTATAAGATGATCCCGGCAGTGGTAAGAGAGTCCTACAGCTGATCTGGGGATCCTTTATTGTGGAGTAACAATGGTCCAGTATATTACTGTCTCTGGTGGGACATGTAACATGCTGTCTGTATTTTGGCAGTTCACGGGAGAGATTTGCTTTATTAAAGTCCCCGAGAATGATTATAACAGAGTCCGGGTGTTGTTGCTCTGTCTCGGCGATCTGATCAGCAAGTTTCTGTAAAGCTGAGCTCACATACGCTTGCGGTGGAATGTAAATACTCACGAGAATGAACAAGTGAAACTCCTGCGGCGAATAGAACGGCTTACAGTTAATGAAAAGCGCTTCTAGATCGGAACAGCACATCTTTTTTAACACTGTTACATCTATACACCACCTTTCATTGATGTAGAAACATGTCCCGCCGCCACGCGATTTCCCCGCTGATTCTGCGTCGCGGTCCGCTCTGAACAGCTGGAAGCTCGGCAGACCGGTATGGCATAATTCAGTCAGGTTTCCATAAAACACAGAGCAGCAGACTGTGAAAAATCCTTATTTGTCCGGGAGAGCAGAAGTTCGTCCGTTTTGTTGGTTAGAGAGCTGAGATTCACCAGATGGATGCTAGGCAACGGTGAAATCCGCGCTGTCTGAGCTTCACGAGCGTGCCGGCTCGCTTCCCCCATCTGCGCGTCTTGAAGCGTTTGATCAGCACGCTGCTCCGCCAACTACAATGTTCAGCAAAACGTCCGAATAGACAAAATCCGGTAGAAGATTGTGTGATGTATACTGCCGAATGTTCAGCAGTTCATCCCTGGTGAAACTGATCGTGTTTGAGAAACAAAAAACAGGAAAAACTAACAAAAACAGTACAAAAACTGAAGAGCCAAACACTGAGGCGGCCGTCTGCGGTGCCATCTCGGATCTAAACCGAAACTTATATAATATGGTTCTGTAGAATAAAGCATAAGGCAATATGTGCTTTACAAGTGCCAATTAACAGCCAATATGCTAGTAATATGCATGCTAATAAGCAACTAGATTATAGTAAGAATTGGCCTATAAACAAAAGTGTTACCAATATTTTCCTTGCTGCACAGTGTGTGATGTTTTTGAGATTTTTCTTAAATATTAGAAGAAACAAATGAGAGGTTTTTAAACTAAAGAGAAAAATGTGACAAGCAAGAGAAAGAAACATCCAAGAAGCAAGAGACTTATGGGAATATCTCAGTTTGCTTTCCATTTAATCACATTGCTGTCTACAAGAAACAGACCATACTAAAAACATCTGATGTGCAATGTTTCTGCTGTATGATGGAATTTTAGTGCCATGTTAAAAAATTAAAAAAATCTAAAATTATGAGATTAAAGTCGTAATATTTCGAGAATAAAGTCAAAATTATGAGAATAAAGTCGAAATATTACGAGAATAAAGTCGAAATGTTTCGAGAAAAAAGTCAAAATGTTTCGAGAGTTAAAGTCGAATTGTTTTTAGAATAAAGTCGAAATGTTTCGAGAATTTAAATTGTAGAAATTAAAGTTATAATATTTTGAGAGTATAGCCTATATTGCGCATGCAAATGGCCCAGATTTCAAATTCTGTCAGTTTTATCACGAAATACAAATTATAAATGTGTTTTTCCTCTTTATTTCAAGTTTATAGCAAGATATAAAAGTGAAGGAACATCAGAAGGCATGAAAAAAAATATAGCCTAATTTATAATGAAAATAATGTCTCATTATTGTAATTGGAAAGATGATTGGCTCACATGC
Organism: Sinocyclocheilus anshuiensis; assembly: GCF_001515605.1. Taxonomy (NCBI): domain Eukaryota; kingdom Metazoa; phylum Chordata; class Actinopteri; order Cypriniformes; family Cyprinidae; genus Sinocyclocheilus; species Sinocyclocheilus anshuiensis. The sequence goes on along the minus strand of NW_015544231.1, from coordinate 532,536 downwards.
CGCTTAAACTGAAGCGAATACAGTGATCTATCACGCCACATTAAAGAGCGTGAAAAACACATTGTAATATACATATTGTTTGTATTTCGCTATAAAACTGACAGATTTTGAAAGCTGAGACTTTGGAATATCTCCCGGTGCTCCCAATCCAGGCCATTTGCATGCACAAAAGGCTAGAATATACTCTCAAAATAGTATAACTTTAATCTTTATTCTCTAAACATTTCGACTTTATTCTTGCAACATTTCGACTTTATTCTCATAATTTCGACTTTATTCTCGTAATATTTGTACTTATTCTCATAATATTTTGACTTTATTCTCGTAATTTCGACTTTATTCTCGAAATATTTCGACTTTATTCTCGTAATTTCGAATTTATTCTCGAAATATTACGACTTTAATCTCGTAATCCTAGATTTTTAACATTTTTTAACGTGGCACTAAAATGCGTCGTACTCCTGCGATAAATTATCTGTCTGAAACGTTTCTTCAATAGAGCACATGTGAGGTTTCTGTAGAGTAGTGGTCATCGCATTCACCTAACATGCAAAAGGTTCTTGATTCCAAATAGTTTTGATGAAAAATATTTTATAGTGGAGAGGAGAGGACCTGCTTTTCAGCAAGCGTGCACCAGTGGATTTCTGTTGGTTTCCAAACCTGAATGACTTCGCTTCTTTCCATGGAATACAATGAATGAATCATCCAATATTCTCCAATGATGAAAGAAAGTCAAATGGGTTTGGGAGAGTGAATCATGAAATGATTGGGTGATGAAAGTTTTTTTTTTTACTTTTAGAATAGCAGTCCAATTAAATGGCTGCTAATCATTGTTATAAAAATCCTCTCAGTAAAACGAACACTGATCTAAAGGTAGAATATGACCAGAGGGTCGTTGGATCTGGGACATGAGTAAAGCTTGCGATAGAGACTTCAGAGAGTGTCAGGCTTTGGGTCAAGGTTAGTGCAGTTACAGTCTGTCTGTCCCCAGAGCAATGTCCGCTTCAGAAAACATACATTATGAGTGGACAGAGAAACATGGTGTTGACTTGTGCTGCTGAAAGAGCACTGGTTTGTGTCTAAAAGGACAAATGATCACACATTACTGTAAATCTGCAGTAAATTCATGACACCACCTCAAGGGCCACATCGATCTTATAAATCAGCTGCCACATAATAAACGTTTTAAGTGTAGTTTCACGAGTTCCCCTGACCATCCAGTCCTGATGGTTAAAGGTAAACAGCTTGGCTTGCTGTCCTTGACAGAGGCTCGGCTTGAGCTCCGAGTTCAACCCCCCCATTGCAGTACTACACAGAGGGAGAATAATAGGAATGAAGGAGGAGATGGGGAGGTGGAGGGATGCTGGAAGAATTGTCGCTGGGGCGCAAAGACTGCTGCTTACATAGACTGATGCTTACACATTTAACATTGCAGTTAAATGGTGAACAGTATTGAGTTCATCAGTTATAAAACAAATTCAGCTCTACCAAAGACAACAGTGTTGTTATTCAGCTCTATTCAGTTCATGTTTTGTTCTCATCCGATAGTGTCAGTGCAATTAAATTGAAAATATTACTGCAAAGTTGGCATGAAATGCATTCAGCAAAGCAGCTCTTTTTGTGTTCTTCAGAAGAGGGAACATGCATCTTAAAATAGCGTCAATATCTAACTGCACATGATTGGCGTGTTAATATTCGAGCAGCTGAGAAGAGTAAGGGTGTGAGATGCCAGCTGACGGTCCATGCTCAGTACGCAATGAAGACGTATTAAACACGCTGCTATAAAACACAGCTCCTGCCGCTTGAGCTGTCATGGACCCCACAATCACAACACAGCTGGAGCCACAGCACGTCTGGATCAGGACTTGCTTTGGCTTTGCTCTCAACCCAAACACACAAACCTCTTAGTGATTACTAACAGCCCACTGCTCTCTCTCTCTCTCTTCATCTCTCACCTCCCACCTACCCCTCACTCTCTCCATCCACATATCTTCAGACTCTGTGGATGGATATTGTCCATGATGTTTCTGCTCAGACTGTGGCCAGATGGCCATTCTCATTTCTGTTTTTCAGGTCTTTAGCTGAATTGCACCCAGAACGCTGACTCACTCACATTCCCACGGCGGCGTTCGGGTCGGAGGCGATCAATCTCAGATGATATTAACATTCACTTAATGTTTGAGTCAGTGGATTGGTGCAAGCTTGTCTTCATAGCTACAGTAAAGTCAAATAAAGCTGAAAATATCTGCCTGTCATCTGTGGGAAGAGGATGATAGGAAGAAAAACAGCAGTGTAAAATTTGAATTTGGTTATATTGAAACTCTGGATTGTTTTTCTAAAGGTTTTCAGATGTTAAATGCAGTGGTTAATTCTGCAGTTAAATGGCTGTGATTGTCAACGTACCTATCCACACATGTTATGTACGTCTAACTCACTGCTTTAGTATATGTAACGGTATAATAATACATACAAGCACCTAGTCAGCTGATGTGTGCAAACACATGCATAAATGAAAACTCCAAAAATCCCTAAAAAAATATTGGGTGTAATCTTGTTTCTGTAAGCGGTTGCCAAATTATTTTGTTGTAAAAAGTAGATGAATTGCTTTCTACATTTAAGAATCTGGAGCTGTTCAGAGTGGACAGGGTTACAAAACACCCTGTTTAATACAGAATCAGCTCGTATTGAAGAGAAGTGTGTTTATATTAAATCCACACAGGTCTAACTTTGTGCCATATTTTAACTGTTGTTAGTGCTTCAGTGTTCATTGTATTTGAATTCATTTCACACTGATTCTTTACAGATTTTAATGCAAAAAAAAAAAAAATGAAATATGAATCTGAAACATTGACACCTTTCATGTTGAGTGAAAATCCTGATTCTGCAAGGTGTATGTAAACTTTTGACTTCAACTGTATATACTTTATAGCCAATATATATTTACAAATAATTTGCAAATCATTGTTTTAGAAAACCAACCATTTTATTGTGGAACTAAATTTTATTTTTGGAAGTTTCATTAAAAATCAACTGGACTCATGATCCATGACAAAAGGGGAAACCTAGAGGTCGCTTTGGATGATTAAAGGGGTGCTATTGTGCTTTTTCACTTTTTCAACTTTAGTAAGTCTGTAATGTTGCTGTTTGAGCATAAAAAAGATCTGCAAAGTTACAAAACTCAAAGTCCAATTCAAAAGGAGATATTTTGAGTGCCCACCCCCCCTCCCCATTGGATGTTATATGGCGTGAGGTCACGCCTTCCGGAGGGGGGCGTTATGTCAGACTCTGTTCCATGTTTTGTCTGTGTCTTGCTCCCCAGGTGTTCCTTTCCCATGTTTAATTTGTCCCAGGTGTTCCCCATGATGGTTCATTGATCCCAGGTGTGTCTCGTCATCCCCTCCTCCTGTGTGTATTTAAAGTGTTCCCAGTCCCTAGTTCTCTGTCCGCTGTTGAACATCTTCGTGTGAACGTCTTCCTGTGAACGTCTTCCTGTGTTCGTCTCCCTTCCTTCATGCAAATAAAGTCCTGTCAACATATTCTCCAGCGTCTCCTCGTCCCTCGTGTGTGTGCAACGTGACAATAATAGGACCCCTTTAAAAATAAACTATGGATTTTTTATTTGGAGCATAAATGTTTTAAATGCCTTATAGCACCTGCAAAAGAGCAGTTAAGTGAAAGCCATTCAGCTGTCAAGAGTGGGAAATTACTCCAATGTTTTCCAATTACATTTACTAAAGCATGTTTTGGAGCTCCTGCAGACTAGGATTTTCATGTGTAATAATACTGTATGAGAGAGATGTACTTTAAGTGTTCGTTAATAGTATGCATGTTTTGAATGCTGCTTAGAGGAATAGACTGAAAGGAAATCAATCAATCAATCATTCTGCTGCTGCTACTGCTCTGGAAGTCTATGGCAACCCATAGAACCGTATGGTAAAAAGCTGTGGAATTTGGCACATGACAGGATAGAAGACAGTCTGAACATTAACCACACCAAATTTGAAGTCTCTAACTCAAACCCTCTAGCGCCACCACTTGTCCAAAGTGGTGCAAACTCATGTTTGCGCTAATAAATTTTGAACCGTAAGGACTATAAATAATATTTTTTTTCCTCTGATTCCTTGGCTCAAGTCGATTCAAATGCACTATGATGTCATTTTCCATCATAAAAATAAATTGTTATTTTTAAATTTTTCTAAAAACCTACTTTTTCAAACTCCTGCTAGACCGTTTATTTGGTTTTTATGAAAATTTTGCTATATCATCTTCAGACCATGTTGACTAAAAAGCATGGAAATCAAGTTGATCAGTCAAACTGTTTCCAAATAACATGCAAACAAATTTGTCGAAAAGCTTGCCAAAAGTGGACATGAGGCTATATCTCCACAACGCTTTAGTGTATTTAGACCAAATCTGGTGTGTGTTATAATAACCATGACCTGAGGGAGCCTGCACAGTTTCAGCACAGCACCACCTAGTGGTCAGGAGATATGAAAAATTCTGAAAGGTTTGGCCAAAAATCACAAGACTGGTGTCTTTACCATGTTGGCCATTTGGAATGTCAACAAAAAAGCCTTATTTTACAAATGCATTGGCATATCATTATGAAACTTGGTATGTGTCTTTGGCTCCATGCCCTGAAGGCACTCAAAAAGTTTTGTGGCAGCGCCAGCTTGTAGTCAAAAATTATATAAAAAAAAAAACAAAAGTAAAAAATGCTAATACCTTTTTATTAGTTTTGCCTGTTGTCATGAGACTATTGTCTTGATAGATTCCTTGGATCATGCTGAGAACATCGATACTAATTATGCCATAATCTGCTGAACTTCCTGTCCACCATTTTATGTTGAAAACATACTTTTTCAGACTCCTTTTAGACTTTTGGTCAGATTTTCAGATTTTCACCAAATTTGGCTCAGATCATCTTCAGACCATGCCGGCAAAAAGATATGTATTTTGTGCCGATAGGCGAAATTTGATGGCATGATGCCAAACTGCATCTGAGGCTGTATCTCTGCAAAGCTTTGACATACTGACACCAATGTTTATGTGTGTCATCATCACCTCACACTGACACACCACATCAATTTGGTAACAATGCCACCTATTGGTCAAAATGGATAAACCATTAAATCATATTACTAATGAATGAATTTATGATTTATCAGCCACTTTGAGTAAAATCACCTTAAAATATCTTTAATTTCTCATTGTTGCATTTGGTCTGATCATCCCTGCCATGTTTTGCGCCTCTGTTGTTCTTGGCCCCTTATTTGCTGCTTGCAGCTATATTCTTGATTTGAGTTTCCCCCTTGCAGGTAGCCCTTGGTCCCATTGTTGATTGATTGATTGATTTGTTTTGTTGTTTCACAGTTTGTTGCCTTTGTGATGTCAGTAATGTTTGTGTGTGTGTGTGTTTTTGACATTTTATGATATGATGTGTTTATTGTCAATGAAGTGTAACAGTACTATTTTCTTAATGTGCTGAATATTTTTTGGTCCTTTTGTGTGATATTTCTGTGGTTTAATAAAAGTAATTTATTTGTGTTCACCCACATCTCTTTGTCCGGTGTAGGGAATTAATCTGTGTAAACTATTTATTGGATTTCATTGGTAATAACCCAAGTAATCTTGGGTTGTAGGTTGCCTGGTGGGGTAATTATATAAAGTTATACCGGGGATTCCAGAAATCCTCCTCTTGGCACATTATTTTTGGGAATAGTCTCCCACTCTTCTGGGAAGGCTTTCCTCAACATTTTGGAGTGTTTCTGTCAAAAATTTTTGCCCATTCATCCAGTAGAGTATTTGTGAGGTCAGGCACTGATGTTGCATGAGAAGACCTGGCTCACATATCTCCATTCATGTTCATTCCAAAGGTGTTTGATGGGGTTGAGATCAGGGCTCTGTGTGGGCTGGTCAAGTTCCTTTACGTTAACCCTAAACCAAACTCATCCAACCACGACTTTATGGACCTTGCTTTGTAAACTGGGGCACAGTCAAGCTGGAATAGAAAAGGGCCTTCCTCAAACTGTTCAAAGTTGGAAGCAAAGCAGTGTCCAAAATGTCCTGGGATGCTGAAGCATTAAGATTTCCCCTTCACTGGAAGTAAGGAACCGAGCCCAACCTATGAAAAACAGTCCCATACCATTATCCCTCCTCCAGCAAACTTTACAGTCGGCACAATGCAGTCAGGCAGGTAACGTTCTCCAAACCCAGACTCATCCATCAGACTGTGACTGCTCGCTCCACAGAACAGGTTTCCACTGCTCCAGAGTCCAGTGTTTGCGTGCTTTACTCCACTCCATCTGATGCTCGGCATTGTTTTTGGTGATGCGAGGCTTCATGCAGCTGCTCGATCATGGAAACCCATTTCATGAAGCTCCTGCCGCACAGTTTGTGTGCAGATATTAATGCCAGTGGCAGTTTGGATCTCTACAGCTCTGGAATTAGGGTTAGGCGCCTCAGCACTCAGTGACCTGCTCTTACTTTACTTTACTTTACTTTTAGTAATTTAGCAGACGCTTTTATCCAAAGCGACTTACAAATAAGAAAAAGTAATTAAAACTAAAAGCTAAAACTCTATAAATACTATATATATATATACACATTTAAGAAAATAAAAGAAATTAAATAAAAATGACAAATGCATACAACAACATTTCAAAACTAAACATTTAAATGAAAACAAAAAAATAAACCTAAAAACAATTCAAAATATTAAAAGAACAAAACGTATGAGTATAATAAT
>NW_015544231.1:518721-525754 GCF_001515605.1 Sinocyclocheilus anshuiensis | reverse complement strand
AAAAAAATAACACTGAGCCAAACACACATGCTAAAATAACAACAACTTACTGACACATAGTAAGAAATGGTTATAAAAAACTGAAACAGAAGTGAAACAAGTAGTAGGAAAGAGGAGAAATAAAAAGCGATACTTATTATTAATTAATTATTATTACTTAAGCGATGCTCTGTGATTTGACTTGATCTTACGGTTCTTGGCTGAGTTTCTGCTGTTCCTAAACGCTTCTAATTTCCAATACCACTTATAGTTGACTGTAGAATATCTAGCAGGGATGAAATTTCACAAACTGACTTATTACAAAGGTGGCATCATATCACAGTACCACACTTGAATTCACTGAGCCCTTCAGAATGATCTATGTTTGTAAATGCAGACTGCACGGCGGGGTGCTTGATTTTATACATCTGTTGAAATGGGTCTGATTCAATGGCAATGGGTCTGGTCCATATAGTGGAGATAGACAGACTGTTCTGATAGCAAAGTGACAACAGCACAGCTTAAGCTCATTGCTAAAGCTCTCCCGCCTCTGAGGACCCTTCACACTTCACACTGCCGTCTCCTCATTCATAGAGTGTCTCCCTCACACTGAGTGGAGGCGCTGAGAGGACGAGCAGCCATCCATCTTTTCCTGTCTGTGTGAATGCAATGATGCTTTTTATCCATGAGAGCTGTAGGAGAGCGAGGAAATGTCTCAAAATGAGAGGGTCATGCTGGAGTGGTCCGCTAGTGTGAGCTGCTTTAAGAGCAGCTGGGATATGAGTCGTTTTATTTTGGATTACAGAGACAGCAGCGCTCTTCTGTATGAAATGAGACTTTCTCCATTTCACTGGAGTTCATTTTTTCACACCTGACATTCCTAAAGTCGCAGGCGTCATTTACAGTGGGGACAAGCACCACCCATTTCTGAAACATGTCATTAAGAGCATGTGTCGAACACAGAGAAGCATGTCCAGTTGTCCATCAGGAGTTTTGTTTCATTAGTGTGTGTTATAATGAGTGCTGATCTGGCACTGCAACAGAGTTCTTAACTGCGTCCCAAATGACGCACTATACACTTATGCACTACTTAACCCTGTAGTGTATGAATTACATAAGGTTATTTTGTCATTCACATTCGGAGTCTGATAGCCCCTCCCCCTTCGCAACGTAATTAAAGCTGCGACAGATGAGTGAGTGAAGTGTTCAACATTCCACACTTCATTTTTCCGGTTATTTAAATGCATCATCTGGGAACTTAAAGTGCTTTTTCTTTTCAGAATTGTCAGTGTGAACACACTACACTCTTAAAAATAAAGGTGCTTCAAAAGGTTCTTCAAGCGATGCCATAGAAGAACCATTTTTGGTTCCACAAAGAACCATTCAGTCAAAGGTTCTTTAAAGAACCATCTCTTTCTTACCTTTTTATAATCTGAAGAACCTTCTTTTGCCACAAAGAACCTTTTGTGAAACAGAAAGGTTCTTCAGATGTTAAAGGTTCTTTATGGAACCATTTAGACAAAAAGGTTCTTCTATGGCATCGTGAAGCACCTTTATTTTTAAGAGTGTACTCACACTATTTGTACTACAAAATGTCAAAAAATAGTACAGTATAATTACTCGATTTGGGATGCACCTCTTGTCTCTTTTTCCGTGGTTTTCTCACTGTTCTAGTGAAACCACCAGACAAAATGATAACAGACATGTCCGTGCTGCAGGTATACATTCAAAAAGTTATATGAGTTATATGAGAGGCCGTTTCATACTTAGCGCGATGGGAAAAAGCGAGGTGAATCGCCAACAAATGGTGCTAATTCACACCTGCACGCTAGGTGGCGCCGACCAGCAATGCATTTTTCCTCAGATATGTATCTCGTATATGGTCCGCTGCTCAATATACAGCATTAAATTAAGATAAATAAAGTTTGGTTCTACACCAGAAACAAACTACCTATAATGCTTACAAGAATACATCTTAAAATATAAATAGTGGTACAACTAGCATCCAGCTACACTTGAAAATGTATGTGATTATGTTTTTTGCTTAAAACTCACTTTAAATCATCATTGAGTGCTTGCAATAACTTCCGATTAAGATCTAGTGGATTTTTATTCTGTAATAGGCAGACATGCACTTGTTTTATAATGGATTGAGCATGACACCTGCTTATCATTTGTCATAAACATCCTTTATTGTAATAAAAATACCATGAGCTGCATAAAACACATACAGAAAATATATCGTCATAATCATATGTCTATTTGCTTTCATATTTCATGTATAGAAAAATGTTTTTCTCATTTTTTCATACATAAAGGCAGGAGATATGACCCCATCATTGACAGATCTTGAGTGAACGCACTCTGACTCATAACACTCGTGCTCGTGGAAGAAAACGGACGGTGCTCTTCAGATCACATTCAGTGGAGAATTAATAGAAATGATATTCTGTATAAAGAACACGTAAGAACAAATCTGTTCTCAGATTCCATTGATAATAAGAACTCGCCATTCTCTTTTCTCTCAGAATACTCTTCTTCGGTGTTTGTTTACACTAGGTTTTCAAAACAGCACCATCACTCTCACCCTTTTGTGCAACAGCAGCTGCTCCAGGCACGTGATCTTAGCTCAAATCTGATTGGACGGCCGTTTCACCGCGGAACGCAGGGGGGAAAAAATCGACACACAGGAAGAAAAAAAACCTCACTTTTTTATGTCACGAATGATCGCGCCTGGTGTGAATAGCCCCATAGGGATCTATTGTTTCGATTCAAAACCGTCATCGCACCGAATTTTCACGTTCAGTGTGAAAAGGCCTTTACTCTTACTTCACATTGCTAGCGTGCGTTTCCCAAAAGCATTGTTAACTAACTATGGTTTTTAGTTCTATTGAACTCTGTTGGTAATGACGGAACTTGCGACCATCTGCTTGTTAAGTCGTGATGTAAGGAACACTGTTTCCGGGTCCAAACGGTCCAAGGAAACCCCTGCTCCATACATATATCCAGTGACCTAGAGTCCAGTGGGAATGACGTTATCAAATGAAGTGTGTCAGAAGATCATTTGAGACTGCTGCCTCATGTCGTGAGAAGTTTGTCATATGTATGTGAATATGTAGATATGTATGTTAGCATGATATCTGACTGTATTGTTACATTAGAGTTTAGACTTGGAAGTGAGGAAATACTTAAATGCAGAGCTGATCTCTGGATCCATACACCACATAAATGATTTACCTGAGAAATATCATGTCTTGGCTTTTGCCATTTTGTGCATAATATTCAGCATCTGTTAGTTGCCACTGCTTGTCCTTGTTCAGTTAATACATTTCCTGAAATGTATATATATTTTTCTTTGGCTCATTTGTCCTGTAGTAAAAGCTGGTGCCTGGTTTCCATGGAAATCCAACAAATGATGCTGTGCAACAAAACAGAGGCAGCGGCATCATCATCATCATGCATACACTACAAACTTGACTGTGATTTTTCAGATATTCTGAAAGATTTTTCATTTCGCTAGCATTCACATTCTGTTAAAAACCAAGACCTCAAACCCAGACACAATCCAGGGGCATTTGCATTCATTTATTGGGAGATGATCAGTTTATGGGTTGGAAGTTTCAGGTGGCAGACTGGTTTTTTGAATATCAAATCTAATCTCAACAGTTCATTAATGTTGCTGGGACAGTGAGATGATCTGGTTTCACAGAGCTCTAGGAGGAATGTTGAGGAGGAATACTTTATAGTCAAATTAAATATAGTCAAATAAGAGCTAAGCTTAACTATGACTACTATCCACTCCGCTCACGTATGCTGATCCAGACCAGCTTTCAGTCTGTGTGTGTTGATGTGTGATAAACAGCTTCTTTGGGAAATATTTTCTCAGACAGAGAAGAAATAAATGGCCTAACTGGCTACTTTTAGTCTGAAACAGCAATATCACACTCGTGCACAGCTGTGATTATGTGTGTTCCCCGAGAATCAAACGCATCCATATGGCAAAAAAATAAAAAAACATTATTTTTTGCCATGCTGATATTCAGAACGAATGTTGAGAATGTGATATCAATTCAATAGCACTGACATTTTGTTCACCATTTCAGACAGATGTTTGTCGATGCAGTCTGGAATTGTTTTCTCTGTGCGATGCTACCTTACAATTTGACCCACCTGAAGTATCTCAGAAGGCTTTTGTCATCAACAGCCTTGACGTCACTTTACAATGCCTTCTCGGTAGGCAGCCCACTAGGTTTTGGAACAGAGCCAGTCTCTCTGTCTTTTATGATGAGCTCCAGGGAAAAGCTTTCACACTTATTACTCCTGAACTTTTTGGAGAATATTCATGTGTTATTTCACATATTAATGAATTCTTTTATTTCTTTCTCCCTTTCTCTCTACTTGTCAGCACACAGTTACATCTTTAATAACCTGCCGACTCCTAGGGGAAGTGCGTCCTTGAGAAGGATTTCATTAGAGCGCTCTCGAGTTCTCTGGCGGATGCTCCACAATCCACACATTCTCTCCTGCAATCATCTTCCTCACGGAAGAGCGAACAGGTGCGAGGAGTAAAATACTGTCATCAGTTCCTGTGAACTTCAGCCCTACTGATTATTTACAAGAGACATTTCCATCAGTTCCTGGTTTACATCTCTAATGAAAACTATATAAAGCCATGCAAGGTTGATTCATGGACTGCATGACTGTGATGATGATCATGTGTATGTGTAATGCCTTGCAAACATAAACACTTGTTTTTTTTGTGCTAAAACAGCCGATGCAGTGTTGAAGATGAAGACAGTTAGTACCAGTGTTGGGGAAAGTTACTTTTAAAAGTAATGCATTACAATATTGCGTTACTCCATAAAAAAGTAACTAATTATGTTAGTTACTTTTTATGGAAAGTAATGTGTTATGTTACTTTTGCATTACTTTTTGTCACCTGGGCTGGGCTTGCTTATTGGTTCTTAATAACAAAAAAAAAATGTAATGTAAATTTAAAAGTAATGCGTTATTTTACTAGTCACTTGAAAAAAGTAATCTGATTACATAACTACCGTTACTTGTAATGCATTACCCCCAACACTAGTCAGTACTGTATGTGTTTGTGGTTCGTAAGTGCATGATGGTGATAGACATAATGAAGAAAAATGTTAGTTAAAAAAAAAGATTGTGCAACTCGCAGATACAGACACTTGTACAAGTGTAACAGTATACGTATGTTCCCCAAAATGTGCAAAGTTCAAATTTATTACAGATTTAGATTGCAATAGAAAGCTGAAAAGTGCACATGGTTTTCAGAAGCCTCTCTATAGGTTGCCTTAACAGGTAATAAAAACCTGTGCACTCATGAGGGTCCTCTGAGAGCACAGATGTAGTCCCCCGATACAAACGTCTATATCCTCTATCAAGTGAAAAAAGAGCACTGAAGGAGGAGCAGAGCTTGTGCCAAGGAGACGCGAGCGCTGGAGGCAACAATGGGTCGAGAAATGGAAAAGCATTAGTTTAGATGAACTCTAGAGATCTAGAGACAGCAATTACGTGCCCTCACAAAGCAGCGGGCTGCAGAGGCATTATGGGTAGCCGAGACTACCTCTGCTTTATCACACGAGTCTTTGTGGCAGCCAACAAAACAAGCACCAGCTGCTTATTATGGACACACACATTGAAATAAAGGTGTGTTCAAGGCAAAAATAATGTGGTCTGAAGAGGGGGAAGGACAAAAAGACCCTGTGTGTGTGTGTGTGTGTGTGTACCACACGCTAAGCTGAGAACTCACCGCTGTAGGAGTGACCCGTAAGAGGATCTCATTAGTCTGAGCTTGAAGCACTGGGAATTCTGGGAACTTTCCCTGAGGGAAAGAGGGACAAATAGGTAAAAGCAAGGAGTGTGTGTGGACAGATAGTCTTGAGCAGTGATTTCCAAACAAAGGCTGCTGGAAAGAATCGGTTTAGAGCCGTCAGAATAGCTAAAATTCAGTTCTGCGCACTGGTGCTTGATTCCACAAGCATTTCCATCAGAGACATGGATTCAAGGGACAAAACATTTTATTTGTGCAAATAAGCATTGAATGCTTACACACACACTACTGCGCATTTCCTGTGCTCACATCCCAAATGCCACCAAACATACACTCATATTGAACTGAAAATTATATCCATAAAAACATCCAAAAGGAATACTCAAAACATTCATAATTAATATCACTTTTTAAAATGCATTATTGAAAATCAACAAAAATTGCTGTCAATAAAAATACATTTTTATCTTTTTATTTATTTACTTATTTAACCAGGAAGGTCCCATTGAGATACAATATCTCTTCTACCAGGGAGTCTTGGTCAAGATAGGCAGCAAAGGACAAATTTACAAAGAAATACACCTCACCACACAATGAACAAATATAAAACACAATTTTCTAAAAACAATACAAATCCTAGTCAGTTATTAAAACATGTACACTGTTCTATATAAACAGACTTTAAAATATTTTTAAACATAGCGAGAGATGGTACAGATTCCATATGTAATGTACCTTGAAGCTCATTCCATACATACGGAGCATAATTAGAAAAAGCAGAACGACCTATCTCTGTATGAAAAATCGACATCTCAAGTAAGAGTTTATCTGTTGATCTGGTATTATAAATATTTGTGCAGTATGTCAACAAACTAGATAATTTACTAGAGCCCGACCGATATGGGTTTTTCGGGGCCGATACCGATATTAGGGAGTAAAAAAAAGGCCGATATTCTTTGTGTATATCATAGTACAGTACCAGTCAAAAGTTTGGACACTTTCCCATTCGTGTGTCCAAACATTTGACTGGTACTATATATAGAATACAGTATATACATAAACAGAATATACAGTATATACATAAACACATTTTTTGCAATGATCACTCAAATGTGGTGATCAAACACTTATAATGAGGTGACAGAGATGCGTAATGGAGGCAGGGCATTTAACAATTTAACAATAAACTTTATTATCCAAAATGAGTCTGACATCAGTGCACTGAACAGTAAAGTTGAAGTTTATTCAACTTTAATT
>NW_015544231.1:517206-518026 GCF_001515605.1 Sinocyclocheilus anshuiensis | reverse complement strand
AATTTACTAGAGCCCGACCGATATGGGTTTTTCGGGGCCGATACCGATATTAGGGAGTAAAAAAAAGGCCGATATTCTTTGTGTATATCATAGTACAGTACCAGTCAAAAGTTTGGACACTTTCCCATTCGTGTGTCCAAACATTTGACTGGTACTATATATAGAATACAGTATATACATAAACAGAATATACAGTATATACATAAACACATTTTTTGCAATGATCACTCAAATGTGGTGATCAAACACTTATAATGAGGTGACAGAGATGCGTAATGGAGGCAGGGCATTTAACAATTTAACAATAAACTTTATTATCCAAAATGAGTCTGACATCAGTGCACTTCCCTTTGAATGTAACGTGTACGTTCCCTTGGACTGGAATCATGGCGGAATATCATGTGAAGTCCACTTCGCAGGGCACTTACGGTCGAATAAGACAACGCTTGAATGCTGCTGCCTGAACAAGAGACCTCCTTACTGAAGTGAAAGTGTTGACTGGTGTCACTATCTCACGAATGCGCTGGCGGATCTCCACCAAATTCGGGGGATCCCTTCAGCTCGAGGAGCCCTCTCGAACGCCACCCTCCGCGCGTCGGTAGCCCCCCGTGATCGCTTGATTGGTCGGCGCCGGACCGCGAATTTAACCACCTGTAACTCCCGAACCCTATCGATGGGGGGTGGTCTCATTCGAAAGCGGGCCTCTAGACGTACACTAGATTCGCGTTTGAGAGGGTTCCTCGAGCGGAAGGGATCCCCCGAATTTGGTGCGGATTTGCTGCGCCGTTACGGAGATATGGCCGTTCAAAGTTTCAATGGT
>NW_015544231.1:497185-516944 GCF_001515605.1 Sinocyclocheilus anshuiensis | reverse complement strand
ATATCGGCGACAGGCTCATATCGGCCGATAATATCGGCAAAACGATATATCGGTCGGGCTCTAATATATACTGTGGTAATTTACCCACTAAAGCTTTTAAAATAAAAATTAACATGTTTTTTTCTCCTTAAGCACAATGAAGTCCATTTTGTAATTTTATATAAATTACAATGATGTGTGCGGACACTTGTACCAGTAACAAATCGTAAAGCAGCATGATAAACTACATCCAATTTTTTCAAAACATTCAGAGGTGCATGCATATAAATTATATCACCATAGTCCAATACTGATAGAAGAGTACTTTCTACAACGTTTTCAAGCAACAAAGGAGAAACATTTTTTTAAATTTATTTTTATTCACGAAAATAAAAACCTAACATTGGTCTCAATTTCTTTAAAAGACTATCGATATGGGAACTTTAAGTCAGCTTATCATCGAGCCAGATACCAAGATATTTGTAAGATGCAACCCTTTCAATCTGTGTACCATTTAAAGTTTGAATCATAAAATCATTTAATGATAATCTGGACCGTGTAAAAATCATGTATTTAGTTTTTTTAGCATTCAACACTAATTGTAAGTTACCAAGAGAAGTCTGAAATAAATTAAAAGCATTCTGTAAAGAGTCCATTGCCACTTTTAAAGAGGGAGCCATAGTGTAGAACAGTGGTTCTCAAACTGGGGTACTCGTACCCCTGGGGGTACGTGAGGTGACGGAGGTTGTACGCGAACCAAATTCTGAGTTTTGGCATTCATTTAATTCTACCCCAACTTAAAAGTAACATTAAAACCGAACGTATTTCTGACAAGCAAAATGCCGCTTCTAATGTAAAAACAGGAAAATGGGAGTGCCGTAACCAGTCAAATACATGATATCCAATCAGCTTAGCTCATCTTTTGCAGTCAAAACTGACTGCATCCACACAAGCAGCATGTGCTAGGATGCCTGCTGAATATGCTGCTTTAGCAAATCACGCTACTGTTCAACGTATCTTAAAGTATATCTTCACTTAATAGCATGAAGAGCAAATATTGACACGGACTGAGATCGATTTAAACTCTCTTCGATACAGACACACTGTGCGTGTTGTTGTTTCATGTTTAAGATACGAGCAAGAATGCAAATTTCCCTGAATATCCAAACGATGGCAAACGTGCCATTAATTTTTACAACAATTCAACAAAAAAAGGTAATATAATAATAAGTGAACATTTTACATTTTAACTATAGCCTACATTTTAAACATAGCCTACATTTTAAACATAATATTGTCATGTTTGTTCTATTTTGCAACGAAATAATAGTACCAACGAAATCCGTATCATCTGGTGTCCGTCTCCAAGCAACATACAGCGGTGTTTCATTAGTGAACGAATCCGCGGCTTTGAATGATTGATTAATTCGGACTGAATTTGAATGGAGAGTCAGTGATTAAACCCATTCATAACTACAGCATTTTGCTTTACTGAATAAATGAAAGACGCGACGCCTGGCTCAAGACAGCGACTTGCCGTCACCTATTGACGGTTTTATTTTTTAAATCTACAAGTATCACTTCGATTTGCCATCATTTATTGCTTTATTTATTATATTAATAATACACTTAATGGAATGTTAAGAATATGACATAAAACATGACATACAATTAATAAGGATAGAAAATATTTGCCTCTATAAAGTAAAAAAGAAATGCACCTGTAAATCAATTTAAGGGGGCAAATTGTCCTTTAATATTGTGGAAGAGCGGGGGTACGCAGAAGAATGTTAAATGCAGCAGGGGTTATGCCGCTGTAAAAAGTTTGAGAACCACTGGTGTAGATGATAGTATCATAAAAGTGTACATTTGCTGGCTCAACTCCTTTACCAAGTTAATTTATATAGATAGAAAATAAAATTGGCCCCAAAATTGATCCTTGAGGAACACCTGTCCACACTATTAAAGGAGCAGAAACATAATTATCTATGGACACACACTGAGTCCTTCCAGTCAAATAATTAGAGAACCACTTCAACACTATATCGCTAAAACCTACACATTTAAGCCTTTGCAAACAAAAGATCATGATTCACAGAATCAAATATTTTTGATAAATCAATAAGTGCAGCACATGATTTTTTATCACCCAATGCAGTTATTATATCATTAGTGACTGACATTGCAGCAGTTATAGTACTATGTCCTTGTCTAAAACCTGATTGAGTTTCACATAAAATATTATTAGCTGACAAATAGTACTTTAACTGTTCAATAACCATAGATTCAAACACTTTAGCTGTAATAATCTTGAAATAGGCCGATAATTATCCAATACAGTGGAATCTCCACCCTTCAGTAATGGCCGAATAATTGCTGACTTCCAAGAACTTGGTATCAGACCACTGCTTAAACTTAAATTAAAAATAGAAGCAATTGGTCTCGCTATTAAATCTGCAGATATTTTTAAAAAGTAAGGCTCTATTTGATCAGGGCCAGCAGACTTTTTACAATCAAGACTTACCAAGGCTTTATGAACCTGAGACGGGGAAATAGGTAGAAAATTAAATACATTTCTTATACCGCTTGAAGAGATGGCCATATTATTGTAACGCCCCTGTGGACTGTTTGTTGTGGTTTCTTCCCTTTGTGTTGGTTTAGCCCGTTTAATCATTAGTTAATCACCGTCATTGTGCTCACCTGTCTGCCACTAATTATCTACCCTATAATAGTTCCTGTCTGTCTGAGCATTAGTGTCGGTTATTGTGAATGTTACCCCGAGTGTGTGTGTGTGTTTCACCTACCTGTACCTGCCCTGTTGTGTCTACATTAAAAGTCATTCTTGGAATCCTTGTCGTCCTCGCTCCACCATGGCAACCTGAGCCCCCTGTTCCGCCATGGCCTCCTGAGCCCCCTGATCCGCCATGGCAACCCGAGTCCCCTGTTCCGCCATGGCCTCCCGAATCTCCGCCTCGGGCTCCTCCACCACCTGCTCCGCCGCCGTTGGACAATCCTCCTCCTAGTCCCCCTCCGCCCCTTCCTCTGTTTCTACGGTGCGAGGACGCACCTTCCGGGAGGGTGGAGTACTGTAACGCCCCTGTGGACTGTTTGTTGTGGTTTCTTCCCTTTGTGTTGGTTTAGCCCGTTTAATCATTAGTTAATCACCGTCATTGTGCTCACCTGTCTTCCACTAATTATCTACCCTATATTAGTTCCTGTCTGTCTGAGCATTAGTGTCGGTTATTGTGAATGTTACCCCGAGTGTGTGTGTGTGTTTCACCTACCTGTACCTGCCCTGTTGTGTCTACATTAAAAGTCATTCTTGGAATCCTTGTCGTCCTCGTCGTCCTGCCTGCCTCCACACACCCCTGTCCGTGACAATTATCTTTACCATCTACATCTACAGAGAAACCAGATGAAGTGACTGAACTTATATTAGTAAAATGTGTATTAAAAGCTTCTGCTATAATATATTTATCAGAAACAGATGTATTAAACCATGCATTGTCTTTATCACGAACTCTAAATCTTCATAGAGGTGCATGCTTATTAATCAGAGCTAAAACATTTGTCTTAAAATAATTCCATGCCAGATCAACATCTGCCATATAACATACATTAAAAACTTCACTATTATACAGGTCATGTAAAAATGCTTGCTCGCTAAAATTTTTATAATTTCTTCTAAAAATAAACGTAGACTTACATTTCGGTAGTTTACAATTTCTGACAGAGGCAACTGTACAATGATCACTAACATCATTACTAAATATTCCAATGAAAGAATACTTATGTGGAGAATTTGTAAGTATAACATCAAGCAATGTGGACTTGTCCATATGTTTTAAATTCAACAGAGTTGGGGAATGAATTAATTGTGACAAATTTAAAGCATCGCAAATATCCTTAAATAATTTAGAAGATTTGGTTAACCAGTCCCAGTTCAAGTCTCCCAGCGATACAAAGTCATTGTCTGAAAACGTTTTCATATAGTCCGACAACAGTGTTAAAGCTTCATGAGATGCCGATGGTGGACGATAGCATCCCATTACTATAAAATCAGCACCGCTGGAGACGTGCAACTTAATTATGGACAGTTCAAAACATTTTGGCTTGCTGATAGACTCCATCCAAGTACAGGTGAGTGCTGTTTTGACATAGATCGCAACTCCCCCTCCTTTTTTAGCACGATCTGTCCTATAAACATTATATCCATCAATGTGAATCATATTGTTCATAACTGATGATTTCAGTCACGTTTCTGACAGAACCATAATGTCACAATCAATCGAATTTGCCCAGACGTGAACTGCATCAATTTTATTAATTAAACTGCGTACATTTAAATGGATAAGACGCAGTCAACTGCTGTTTTTTTTAGATCATCTGGGTTTTCAAGTTGTGCCAGTTCAGGGCCTGGATTCGGGTGAATGTTACCTGATAGAAGAAGCAGAAGAATCAACAAGGGTTTGTTAACTTGAGCAGCTCTCCGTCTTTGTCTGCAAGCAGCTGGCGAGACAAACTGCCCTGCACTCATTGTCCCTCCACACCACTGCATGTGCTGCATCCGCCGTTCGTCACATTGAAACAAACTCGCAGGACGCGTTGCTGTAATCCAGTGGTTTGATCCAAACAGAGCCACATCCGACTGGAAAATGGCCACCGTTCTAGGCGCAGTAATCCATATCAAAGCACCCAGTCCATCGCTATCCTCCAATTTGTCTACTATTTGCGATGACAACACGATGCTACCCCGTAGGTAGAACAGCCCAACTGGCCACATAGTTATCAGTTTTCTTGTTGATGTATCAGAACTTCAGTTAGCCGATTATCGATCTTCTAAGTAAATCATAAAAAAACTTCTCTAAAACATAAAATATAACATCACAAAACACAAAAACGAGAACAACATGAGGCATGGAACAGCTGTGCCGCCATCTTGAAAAATCATATCATATCAACATAACGCATAAAACAAACCAAACAACAAAACAACTCCATTCAACATGCTCAAAATAACTCTGACTCATTATTTTGCCTGTTTCTTTTTAAAGGAGACATATTATGCCCCTTTTTACAATATGTAATATATAAATAAATCAATAAATGCACTGCTCTGTTGTCTCCTCTGAGGCTGGGACTCTAAACAGTGTTCTGTGCTCGTCTGTGCAGCCAAACACAGAACAGTGAGCATGTTTTACTCAAACTTTCTCCATGGCATCAGAACTGGTACACCGTTGCCGCTTGAGAAATCAAATGACGGCGCCGTGGGTGTAAACTTACAGATTAAGGGGCGGTAATATTATAATGAGATCCCTTTGCAATGTCACTAGGGGAGCGAAATCAGACACTTGCAGAAAAAGGCTTACCAAAACAAAGTTACTGGGTTAATCTTTTACACGTTTGCTTGGTTGGTAGATGCACCGGGGACCTGATTATAGCACTTAAAACCTGGAAAAGTCAGATTTTCATGATATGTCACCTTTAAGGGAAGACTAATGTGTACGTTTTGTGTGGGTGACACATCTAACAACATATAGTATGTGCATATATTCACAACAATATTACAATATTCTGCTCCCATCACATCTCAATGCACACAAATCAGCATTAAAGTGATGCAGTTATATAACGGTTTTCTCAGTCTGATTGTAAAAAAGGTTAAGAAGATAAGATAAGATGATACAATGAGCACTTTTAAGGAAAGGTTAGTGGCATCAAAGTTTTATCTGAAACACTTAAATGGCAAATACATGGGAGAACTGTGTATTAGACTGTCTGTGAAATACTCAGGATGTATTTCTAGTAAAAGAAAGACTGTGAGAGACTAAAGGCACTATACATCTTTTCCCAGATTTCTGTTCCATTTTGCAGTCTATATGAGCTGAAAGTCAGAGCAAGGCAAGGCAGGAGGAACTTTTCAGAAAACAGAGTAGTGCATGATGGTCTACAAGCTTTTAGCATTATGATTCCATCCCGTTGAAGGATATCAAACGTGTCTCATAATTTGCACCAATGTATCAATAATTTGAGCTTAGTCCAAAGCAACACAGGTTACCTGCTCCACGATGCCCATCGGAGGTGGTTGCTGGCAGAGCCCTGTGGATTTCAATGCATAGGGATATTTGCAGTTGCCCAGCTCAGATCCCCATATCGTGGGTACCAGTTGACCAGATTTTGCAACACTGGTTAGGGGTAAATGTGTTAGTTATTCCAGCAAGAAGGATGAACGAGAAGGGGTGCAGGTGCTGTCTGGGGCGTTATGAGGGACTGAAAACTTTCCCTCCTCGGGGACTTTCCCCTGGAGCTGTCCCGCCATGAGTCCTTGAAGCATGCCTCTGGCCAAGTGCAGGCTATTGATGGTCTACTCCTGTTTGTCAATAATTAATGATGTATCGAGTGACGCTGGACGCTCATACTAAGGAACGATACAACCCAATTGCTGATACCAAAGAGCCGCTGGGAAATGCTATTTCAAACACATCTTAATCTGATTGCAGGACATTTGAAGGTAGAAAAACAATAAGTTATTTGGACATCACTAGCCTGACTGTTCTCACTAAAAACGGAGCACCAGACCAGAATTTAACTAGGGTATAAACTGTGCCTTGTTACATTCTCCTGACTTTTCTCTCTCTTTTGTTTTACAGACAGACACAGATGTCTTGTCTCAGGGCATTAGAGGGGAGGAGCGCCTGAATATTAGCTGGAAGAGAAGTACTGGAATGTCTGGCCATCAAAAGGGTGTTCCTCACTCTCCTATATTACCTCCTTTTCAAACCATTCAGGTTTTTCTTTTCATTTAATAATATCTCAGTGCACTGAACATCTCTCAGTCCCGGCTTCCTCCTTCCAGAGAGCTCAACACTGTCACACTTGTCTAGTGTATTCCAGCTAGGGCTGGATCGCGATTTGTGGATCGATTCTGAGATTCTTTGAATGCATCGCGATTTTCTCTGGAATCGATTCTGAGCTTAGTTTTTAACAGCTGATGGCGCTCTACTCTAGTTTTTAACTGCACACCTAAATATTCACGAAGAAGAGTGCACGAGCATTCGACTGAGTAATGTAAGTGGTAAAATGTACTTGCACCTCAGTTTTTATGCTTTTATGAAGCAAGATTAATTTAAACACAGCCCACTGTGAACACTCTTGTAATTTGCTTCAACCTTTTCAAACTTTATGAATGATTATTTTAGGTTCAAGTGGTGTGCATGTAAGGAGTTGGAAGCAAGCAGAACATGGCGGTTTCTAACGCACGCAGTGCCATCTGCTGTTAAAAACGAATCTCAGAATCGATTCCAGAGAGAATCACGATGCATTCGGAAAATCTCTAAATCGATGCAGAATCATTTATCGATTTGCAATGCATCTATTTATTATCACAGCCCTAATTGCAGCCTCAGCGTATGAATGGAACCTACAGTAAGAATTACTCTTTCATACAGTACTCTACATATGTGACCCTGGAGCACAAAACCAGTCATAAGGGTCAATATTTTTTGTTGGCTATTGCTACAAATATACCCCAGCGACTTAAGACTGCTTTTGTGCTCCAGGGACACATGTAAGTACTCTATGTGACACACTTTAGCTTCAGTTTCTCCTTCTACAGTCCTGCTTTAGTCTACTTCTGCTACCCTTCAGAAAACCCACTGTGGACTCAAGGGACAGAAATTAGACTGTAGAGGAATTGATCACCATTGAATGGTTCACATACTAATACTTTAATTTTTCACAGCTCCAGGTCCCATGGATGGTGATTGAGAGACCATTTATGAATGTGAAGAAATGAATAACCTTAACACAAAGTGACTCTCTAGCAATCAGTCAAAGTTGCAGTGCGTGTAAATTACTCTTACATGTGAAAGGACGGTGGCAGGAGCGTTAGAGGTGACTGCGGTAAGTCATGTCACACACACAAACCTTCAGCAGACCACCACAGCCAGACGGAAACAAGAGCAGGGAGGAAAAACGACACGGTAAGACATTAGGGCATGCGCTGTGGTTAGACTGCAGGAATTTCAAGCAGAGAGATGATTTTGTACAAGTCATTAAATCACACACAGCATGTCACATTCATGTAACGCTCACAGTGACACTCTCATGCTCTGAAATTTCCCGTTGTAGTTGAGGAGTGAGGCGTACTGTCATTAATTCACACTTTGCTGCTGTTAGAAGGCCATGGACAGCTTGAAATGAGATGCTACTGATGGTACTCAAAATCTCTCTCCTCACCGACAGTCTTTGGCTCTCATTCATCATCAAACTAAAACTAAGGAACAAAAATAAATACTCAGTTTTATAGTCATTGAGCACTCATCCTATGGCATAATAATCTGAGATGAATGTCTGTGAAGGAGAACGATGGTGATATGGTGTGAGATGGCAGACGGGCCTCCGGTACACTCTGGGCTCTAGTACACACATGAATCAGATGAGGCCACCAAAAAAGGCCCAGGGTTGGGGAGTAACATCGCTACATTTTTAACATACAAAATATAACTGTATTTTATTATAGTTACATCCAAAAGGTGGTAATAAAATTACAGTTACATCCAAAGAGCCTTTTTGTGATTACTGTCATTTAATATTAATGTAAACTTTGGGAATTTTGTCAAATACAAATTTTACTTAGAGCTGTGAATAAGGACACAACATTAAGTGCAATGCAAGCTATGTGTCTACCTGCAACAAAATTTCTATTGGCTTCAAAGCATTCAACATCTAATCTGAAAAAAACATCTTGAGGTCAGCTGAAAACCAGGGCTGCCAACTCTGATACACTTACTGTACACTGTTCTCACGCTCTCACATGAGAACATTTTCTCATGCAATGCCAGTGATGTTTGTCTGAATGTGTTGCTGTATTTATGTTTATAACATTACAGTATAGTTAAGCAATATCAGATGAGGAAAAAGAGTGCTGTCTGCAAATATGTACGACATTGATTTTATTCAATTAAAAAACAATGCGTTAATATTCAATTTTAGAGACATGAAACTTAGTTTTAGCATTATATTTAAAAGCATAATTTTCCACCATCATTTCATATTTATAAAATGACACGTTTTGAAAATGCTAAATAAAACACTAATCTAACATTATTATATAATTGCATTATTAACACCTATAACATTACTAGTGCACGTATAATTGGTTTATATGCATTCATGCCACCTCATTAAACACAGTGTGTGTATATTCCGGTTAGGGAGAGTACGTGATTGTGAATCAGTTACACATGCTTTTTGGTGCAAATGAAAGTGACAACAGGTGCACTGGAGAGAAAAGTGTGAGACAACCCCTGAAAAAGGGAATGGTTTTGCTGGTGGGGGCCACAGACAATTGCTCTCTCCTTATCCTTATCCACAGATAGCTGCTCACTCCTTGTGCTTGTTATGCAGGATTCTGTATCAGTGAGGAACTACTCTACCCATAATTCTGAAGAGAAACTCACCAATCAGAGGTGTCTCTGTTACCACAGAAACAGAAAAGAGATGAAATAACCCTACACTCTCAGACTATATACAGTATTTGCATAGCCCTGAAAATGTAACAGTAAACTTCTAATGTTTTTATATTTACAATCAGTCTCTATAAGGCAATAGTTTTATACTGAACTGGTCAAATAACAGTATTCGCAGTCAGGGCTGCATTAAGACTGTAAGGGGCCCCTGGGCTTTACCTCTTGAGGGGCCCTTCATCAACGAGAACTACAGCCTACATTCACTCAGTCTTTATAATCAAAGCTCAAGTGGTCAGCCGTTTATTTTGCAGCTATAAATGTCATTAACAAAAGATTAAACAGGTCTGTCATATAAAATAGACAAATATCACTGCATGAAATACACATGCACATAGCCGGACATATTTTACACAGATATCTATATAAAAATGTGTAGCATTAAATTGCATGTGTTAATGTTGGTTAAATGCACTATGAACTAACATTAAAGAACAGAGGAAGGTAAATTATTAAAGGTAAATGTACACATTTACAAAACGTTCTGTACACTTTGAGTTAGGCCTTCACAGATATGTCAAACCGCTTGTGGATCTTTGTAACAGGCTGGTAGGTTAATTTACATGTTCACTAATCTTACTCTACACATACAATTGTTTTAAGTGTCTGATTTACCTTAATGATAGTGAAATAATTGATTAACATTAACAAAAAGAAATAGAAGATGTGAAATATTGTTAATCGCGATAGTTCTTGACTCTTGATCAAGACTCTTGATTCTTGACAGCTAATGCAATAACTAGGCTAATAAATATTAAGGAGTGAAACCTTTGTAACGTGCTACAGTAGGCTACATTTGTAAGTGTTTATCAAAATTGTATTTTAGCGTTTTTAATTAAAATGAAGGCCACCGGCTGGACAATAAGGACTGCCTGATGGCCTGGGGCCAGTGTGAAAGACGCTTGGGACAGATGACGGATTTGTCACGAATTGTAAACATTCAAGAGGGTTTACAGCATTCATGCAGACGCGGGAGAGAGCTCCATTCAGTGTTTTCTGAGCGCACATATAGAGCTGCGTCTCAAACAGCGCGCAAGCCTGAATTGCCTTTCTTTCCGGGAAAATACATACAAAAGTAAAAAGTATGCAATGTTATTTTACATTTGATTATTCAATTTCTGTACCTGAATACCTACAAACTCAAAAACCTAATGCATTGTTTAATTTTTTATCTTTGTTCTATTTATTCATTTATTTAGGCTGTTTGTGCTATTGTTTATAATTCATTCGTTTGTTCTTATTTACTTACTTGCTTCAATTGGAATCGAGAATTGCTAAATTTAACAGGTAGGCCTATCTATAAATTTGGTATTGAAAACAATGATAAAACATTTATTTATTTATTTATTTTTGTGGCAGGGCAAATCAAAATTTGAACCACTGTTGAGTCCTTTTGGCCAAATTGCAAGTGTGAATCTTCAGTTGCTTCACGATTTGATTCGATTGATTATGATGCATCACAATGCACCTTCTCCTCCAATTATTTAATTACTAATAATTACCATAGTAATAATCACAATAAAGCTCTTTTTGTTATTTTACCTTTGTTAGCCTATTAAAAATAAAAACAAAGATGCAAATAAACTGTAGAGAAAATACAATATAGGCCTAGAAAAAATTAACAGCGCTTTACTTTTACATCTATTTTACAGAAGCAAAACATACAGAAATTGAATAATCAAATGTAAGTATTATCATTGCATAGTCTTTAGTTTATTAATTACAAAGAATAAAGCTACAAATTCATTGGGTCAAGAGGAGTATTTCCCTCGTTTCTTTCATTGTTTGAGTTGTAGCTATTATATAAAGATCTAAATCACGACACATTCGATTTTTGCACAACTGTTTAACCGTCTGTTTACGCGAATACTCACCAAGACAGATATTCAGATACATTTCTTAATTACAATAGTCTATAACAAGAGTAATTTATTATAATAAAACAGTAGCCTACATTAATATGTATGATGATAGGCCTATTTAATTACATGCAGAATCGTCCACATCAGCATCGCGATGCATCATAAAAGCGATCATACTCCACAGCTCTAGTGTGTGATGGCTAATACTGCGAGCTCAACTATGTTAACTATGTTTATTATTTGACTAATTATAGCCTACTGTATCTCGCTACTGCTAGCATGCCCTACCTTTGCCGTGATCTGCATCTTCTCTTAGCCTTGCGTTAAAATATACCGTGAGCTTTGGATTTTTTTTTTCCAACAAATTTGACTGCATGACTTTTCACTTCATTTTTGCTCATTTTTCACTTTTCTCTCTCATATTTGGAAACGTTTTACTGACACTTCTCGCGCAGGACATGCAACGCCCTCACGCGCATTCAGACCAAAAGTGATAAAGTGTAATTTGAAGGTAACGGTATAAAATGCGGTTACAATATTTCCAGCATCACCGGGGGCCCCCCCTCAGCCCGGGGCCCTGGGCTTAAGCCCGTGCATTAATGCGGCCCTGTTCGCAGTACATTTCCTCAATAAGGAATTTAAAGTACATTTGTCTTATTTCTTATTCCTTATTTGTCTTAATAATATACATATGCAGATTTTTTGTTTGCAATGCTATTATTCTCAGCACTGGTTGGTTTGAATTAGAACTGAAATCTCTATAAAGAAACTAAAATGACTTCTGTTCTGAAAAGGTGTTGCTCACTGCATGCTTAATGATTTAACTGCAAAACAGTCACTTCTTGACATGACTTGACATGATTTAAAGCGACCTGATGTGACAGAAACCCTGTAACTTGAGGCTCGGCATTACTTGATTTAGATTTGTCGTGAAACTTAGTAAAGTCTTAGGATACAGCGTTAAGTGAAGTGCTTTGTAATTTTCAGTGCAGATTAAAGTTGTAATATAACATTACAAGTGATGAAGTGAGGTAATTAGCAAAATCATTCTTCTTCTAAATGTATCATTAGTTCATTGTTATCTCGCTGTGTCATATTTTCCTCAACATGACATTTTAGGCTAGTTATCATTTAATGATCATCATTTTCACTGAGAAAAATAAAATCAGTAAAGGTTTCTTTCTATTGACTAAGGAAGTAAGCTGGAGAAATGAGCACCCAGGCAGAGCAGAACTACCGGAGGTGTGTTATCATCTGATTTTCTTAAGGTGTGTTAATTTCTGTGTGTGCTGAAATCTCTCCAGGACAAAAACTGAGAGCGACCCTTCTGTCCTTGTTAGTATGTTTGGATCAGAGGACGTTTGACCGAACCCTCGGCTGAACTGTCACGCTGCAAGCTTTTTAAGAGGCCTGGCATGCTGGGAAAAACAAAGGAGCTGTGAGAAACAGTACTAGTGTTGATCTCTTAAGAACATCTTTCCGCACAATCTCATTATCTCACAGTTTAATGCACTGCTATCAAGCCGTCTTTAAATATCTCAGCCAAAAAGCACAAAAGTAGAGAGGCAAAGCTTTGTCATTAGTAATTCTTATTACAATGCAAAAGTGACATGCACGAAGGAGCCCGTGATAAAATCCTGTCAAATGAAAAAGTAATAACAATAAATCCATGTGAAATTTAAAGGCTGATTAATTTCCCGCTTTGCCAAAGCAGAACTGATCCGAAAGACTTCTGCTTGTGTATATTACAAGAAGGAATCAAATATGTTGCAATATGCTTCCATATGTTTTATGTCATTTTTTGGCACTGAGTGGTTCCAAAATGCACGAATGTGTGTATACAGCATCCACTGACACAGATACAGTAACAGTGCTAATCAACAGGCATTCAGGAGGGACATCCGATCATGTGGACGGTGGGCATAAACCTTCCATCTCTATGAGGAAAATAATTCCTCTGTGGTGTTGAGGAAAGGAGAGAAAGGTGGAAGGAAAAGTGACACCATGCAATCCACTCTGTGACAGCAAAGGAGTAGTGAACGCCACAGTGTCCCATACAATAATAAATGTTGGCCCACCGCATCCCTTTCTTAACCTGGCACAGTTTTTCCATAGAACTCATCCAGGAATGAAATGAGACGCTCAGTGTTGTATGGCCCAATTAGCGGTCTGTGTAACAGCGGTCCATCAGTGGATACTGCTGCACAGATCGTGATGTTGGCACCCCTCTGGCCCTTCACCTCCACTGTGGCTCTTTTCCCAATTACACTCCTTCCTCGCTGCTGTGTTTTGGCCTAGTTGAAACCATCCTTTTCCACAAAGATGAATACGTGGGTGTTTTGCCTGACGCTCTAAAATAAATCCACAAGGCAGCAGAAGAGGTAGGCTATTACAGTAGTTTAAATTATACCTAAAACCATGACTTTGTGAACCTCTGCCCTGTTTCTGTATTTTATACTCCTCTTACCTGGACGGTGAGCGTGATTTGACCAAGTACAACATGTTCCTGGATCAACAATCCAATGCTCTTCATTGACTCTGTATTGCGGGAAGCTGCCTCCTTGTCATTTCTGACTTATAACAAAATACAGAACAATGTCTAAAAGCTGCTGTGTGAAAGGTGTACAGCAAACATGCTAACAAAACCAGAACTACGTTTTTATAAGCTGTCGACCCAAATAGCACAGACCTCAACGGGGACCCTAACAATGCTTACAAAAGTTAACCATGGTTTTATTATAGTAAAAGTGTAGCGACCATGTTTATTTATTTTTTTTGGCATATTGATTTAACTATAGTAACCATCTTTTATTTGTATTTATTTTTATATAATAAATAAATAGGCTATTTGTTTTAATAGTAAAACCATGGTTCATTTTTGTAAGGGAAGTTGTAAAAATAGCCATCTTACATAACGTTTCACAGTTAGAGTAATTGTGTATTTCGTCAGCTTATTTAGGCTAATAATAATAATAATAAAAAAAGCTAAGGAATCATATGATCAGGATATTAAAATAAACAAAAATCTCACCTTTCCGAGCAGACCTCTATAAGCATGTCCCAGGTTCGTCACTTGTTGCGGTTCTCTTAAACATTTCTGTGTATTTGCAGTGCATTTCCGTGCTTTCTTTATTTTCTTAATTAAATAGTTTTCTTCTATTTGCATGTGTTTTTTCATTTGCAGCGCGTTGAGCTCTCTCGGCCACCGTACAAAGGTCGACTCGAATATGAGCAAAAATATGCAATTTGCTGCAGAAGCTGATATTTATATGAAATTCTGATGCTTGTAATGTAAATTAGTCAAATCTTTATAACAGTACAGCAGATACTGACATAAAATGATATAAATATCAGTCATCACTCTATAATCATTTTAAAAGTTTTTAAATTCCTTATTTTTATTGTGATTATTTTTTATGACTATTTTAATTCCTTTTATGTAAAGCACTTTGAATTACCATTGTGTATGAAATGTGCTATATAAATAAACTTGCCTTGCCTATATCTCAAATGTGTCTTAGTAAGATGAGATTTAAATGATCCAAACATATAATGCAATGCAATCCGATGATGATTGAGAGACGAACAAACGTTCCTCAAAAGCCTGATGATCAGATTTAAGACTCACCGATTTTTCTAAAAAATGATTCAAGCCGAGTTGCTTCAGTTCAGTAAGCATTAAGTGTTTATCTTGAAATAAAATTAATCTTACGATTAACTGATAAAAAGCAGAAAAAATTTGACAGCAAAAAGACACGTGAAGCATGAGCTGAAGGTGGACGTTTGTACACTTATACTAAAAGACCTTTTACTTGCTAAAAAGGTATGAACTATCAATCGGACGACAGAAGATGTAGTAGATTGTGAGCAACAGGTTTTTATTGTTTAGGGGCCTTAGAAATTTGCGTTACACATATGATACAGCAGCTTGATTGAGTATATATCCCCAGCATGTACTCTTGTCTGGGAATCACTGCACTGTACTCACCAAGACAGATATTCAGATACATTTCTTAATTACAATAGTCTATAACAAGAGTAATTTATTATAATAAAACAGTAGCCTACATTAATATGTATGATGATAGGCCTATTTAATTACATGCAGAATCGTCCACATCAGCATCGCGATGCATCATAAAAGCGATCATACTCCACAGCTCTAGTGTGTGATGGCTAATACTGCGAGCTCAACTATGTTAACTATGTTTATTATTTGACTAATTATAGCCTACTGTATCTCGCTACTGCTAGCATGCCCTACCTTTGCCGTGATCTGCATCTTCTCTTAGCCTTGCGTTAAAATATACCGTGAGCTTTGGATTTTTTTTTTCCAACAAATTTGACTGCATGACTTTTCACTTCATTTTTGCTCATTTTTCACTTTTCTCTCTCATATTTGGGAACGTTTTACTGACACTTCTCGCGCAGGACATGCAACGCCCTCACGCGCATTCAGACCAAAAGTGATAAAGTGTAATTTGAAGGTAACGGTATAAAATGCGGTTACAATATTTCCAGCATCACCGGGGGCCCCCCCTCAGCCCGGGGCCCTGGGCTTAAGCCCGTGCATTAATGCGGCCCTGTTCGCAGTACATTTCCTCAATAAGGAATTTAAAGTACATTTGTCTTATTTCTTATTCCTTATTTGTCTTAATAATATACATATGCAGATTTTTTGTTTGCAATGCTATTATTCTCAGCACTGGTTGGTTTGAATTAGAACTGAAATCTCTATAAAGAAACTAAAATGACTTCTGTTCTGAAAAGGTGTTGCTCACTGCATGCTTAATGATTTAACTGCAAAACAGTCACTTCTTGACATGACTTGACATGATTTAAAGCGACCTGATGTGACAGAAACCCTGTAACTTGAGGCTCGGCATTACTTGATTTAGATTTGTCGTGAAACTTAGTAAAGTCTTAGGATACAGCGTTAAGTGAAGTGCTTTGTAATTTTCAGTGCAGATTAAAGTTGTAATATAACATTACAAGTGATGAAGTGAGGTAATTAGCAAAATCATTCTTCTTCTAAATGTATCATTAGTTCATTGTTATCTCGCTGTGTCATATTTTCCTCAACATGACATTTTAGGCTAGTTATCATTTAATGATCATCATTTTCACTGAGAAAAATAAAATCAGTAAAGGTTTCTTTCTATTGACTAAGGAAGTAAGCTGGAGAAATGAGCACCCAGGCAGAGCAGAACTACCGGAGGTGTGTTATCATCTGATTTTCTTAAGGTGTGTTAATTTCTGTGTGTGCTGAAATCTCTCCAGGACAAAAACTGAGAGCGACCCTTCTGTCCTTGTTAGTATGTTTGGATCAGAGGACGTTTGACCGAACCCTCGGCTGAACTGTCACGCTGCAAGCTTTTTAAGAGGCCTGGCATGCTGGGAAAAACACAGGAGCTGTGAGAAACAGTACTAGTGTTGATCTCTTAAGAACATCTTTCCGCACAATCTCATTATCTCACAGTTTAATGCACTGCTATCAAGCCGTCTTTAAATATCTCAGCCAAAAAGCACAAAAGTAGAGAGGCAAAGCTTTGTCATTAGTAATTCTTATTACAACGCAAAAGTGACATGCACGAAGGAGCCCGTGATAAAATCCTGTCAAATGAAAAAGTAATAACAATAAATCCATGTGAAATTTAAAGGCTGATTAATTTCCCGCTTTGCCAAAGCAGAACTGATCCGAAAGACTTCTGCTTGTGTATATTACAAGAAGGAATCAAATATGTTGCAATATGCTTCCATATGTTTTATGTCATTTTTTGGCACTGAGTGGTTCCAAAATGCACGAATGTGTGTATACAGCATCCACTGACACAGATACAGTAACAGTGCTAATCAACAGGCATTCAGGAGGGACATCCGATCATGTGGACGGTGGGCATAAACCTTCCATCTCTATGAGGAAAATAATTCCTCTGTGGTGTTGAGGAAAGGAGAGAAAGGTGGAAGGAAAAGTGACACCATGCAATCCACTCTGTGACAGCAAAGGAGTAGTGAACGCCACAGTGTCCCATACAATAATAAATGTTGGCCCACCGCATCCCTTTCTTAACCTGGCACAGTTTTTCCATAGAACTCATCCAGGAATGAAATGAGACGCTCAGTGTTGTATGGCCCAATTAGCGGTCTGTGTAACAGCGGTCCATCAGTGGATACTGCTGCACAGATCGTGATGTTGGCACCCCTCTGGCCCTTCACCTCCACTGTGGCTCTTTTCCCAATTACACTCCTTCCTCGCTGCTGTGTTTTGGCCTAGTTGAAACCATCCTTTTCCACAAAGATGAATACGTGGGTGTTTTGCCTGACGCTCTAAAATAAATCCACAAGGCAGCAGAAGAGGTAGGCTATTACAGTAGTTTAAATTATACCTAAAACCATGACTTTGTGAACCTCTGCCCTGTTTCTGTATTTTATACTCCTCTTACCTAGACGGTGAGCGTGATTTGACCAAGTACAACATGTTCCTGGATCAACAATCCAATGCTCTTCATTGACTCTGTATTGCGGGAAGCTGCCTCCTTGTCATTTCTGACTTATAACAAAATACAGAACAATGTCTAAAAGCTGCTGTGTGAAAGGTGTACAGCAAACATGCTAACAAAACCAGAACTACGTTTTTATAAGCTGTCGACCCAAATAGCACAGACCTCAACGGGGACCCTAACAATGCTTACAAAAGTTAACCATGGTTTTATTATAGTAAAAGTGTAGCGACCATGTTTATTTATTTTTTTTGGCATATTGATTTAACTATAGTAACCATCTTTTATTTGTATTTATTTTTATATAATAAATAAATAGGCTATTTGTTTTAATAGTAAAACCATGGTTCATTTTTGTAAGGGAAGTTGTAAAAATAGCCATCTTACATAACGTTTCACAGTTAGAGTAATTGTGTATTTCGTCAGCTTATTTAGGCTAATAATAATAATAATAAAAAAAGCTAAGGAATCATATGATCAGGATATTAAAATAAACAAAAATCTCACCTTTCCGAGCAGACCTCTATAAGCATGTCCCAGGTTCGTCACTTGTTGCGGTTCTCTTAAACATTTCTGTGTATTTGCAGTGCATTTCTGTGCTTTCTTTATTTTCTGAATTAAATAGTTTTCTTCTATTTGCATGTGTTTTTTCATTTGCAGCGCGTTGAGCTCTCTCGGCCACCGTACAAAGGTCGACTCGAATATGAGCAAAAATATGCAATTTGCTGCACAAGCTGATATTTATATGAAATTCTGATGCTTGTAATGTAAATTAATCAAATCTTTATAACAGTACAGCAGATACTGACATAAAATGATATAAATATCAGTCATCACTCTATAATCATTTTAAAAGTTTTTAAATTCCTTATTTTTATTGTGATTATTTTTTATGACTATTTTAATTCCTTTTATGTAAAGCACTTTGAATTACCATTGTGTATGAAATGTGCTATATAAATAAACTTGCCTTGCCTATATCTCAAATGTGTCTTAGTAAGATGAGATTTAAATGATCCAAACATATAATGCAATGCAATCCGATGATGATTGAGAGACGAACAAACGTTCCTCAAAAGCCTGATGATCAGATTTAAGACTCACCGATTTTTCTAAAAAATGATTCAAGCCGAGTTGCTTCAGTTCAGTAAGCATTAAGTGTTTATCTTGAAATAAAATTAATCTTACGATTAACTGATAAAAAGCAGAAAAAATTTGACAGCAAAAAGACACGTGAAGCATGAGCTGAAGGTGGACGTTTGTACACTTATACTAAAAGCCCTTTTACTTGCTAAAAATGTATGAACTATCAATCGGACGACAGAAGATGTAGTAGATTGTGAGCAACAGGTTTTTATTGTTTAGGGGCCTTAGAAATTTGCGTTACACATATGATACAGCAGCTTGATTGAGTATATATCCCCAGCATGTACTCTTGTCTGGGAATCACTGCACTGAGGTTAAATATGAGAGCGACAACACTAAAATCTCCTATTAGAAACAGAGAACACTGTAAAAAGTAATCACTGAATCTACTTAAGAAAAGTGAGTAAACATAACTGATTTTTACAAATTTGTTGAATTTACTTAATTATACTGTGTTATGTGAACTTTCAGGTGGATGCAATAGTTAAACCAAACAACTTTAGTAAACAGTACTTAAGAGCATCTAGTTTGTTGGATTAAAGGTCTGTTTCCATTGTCTGGTGCAAAGAACAATGAATACTGTTTTAGAGTGAATACAATTTTAAATGGTTAAGGTATATATTTATTTTTTTTACAGATAGGGTTCTGAATCTTTTTTTCTTCAAGCTGTCAAATAACAGTATGATTTCAGCTTTTTGGCTTGCCCACAAGCTGTTGCTGCCTCATAATCCAGTAGAGCGTTTCA
>NW_015544231.1:495239-497101 GCF_001515605.1 Sinocyclocheilus anshuiensis | reverse complement strand
AATCAGCTTGTAACACTCCAAAGAGAAAGGAAAACTTGAAATCACATCATATGACCCCTTTAACAACTTTAAGTTTTGAGTACAGCTTACTTAAGAAATGTAAGGCCAGAAATTTATCTGGTAACCTATACATATACACAAGTTACCTATACAAAATTACAGTAAGTTTTATTAACTCAAAAATGATAAACTAATTTGCTTGAGAAATTTGAGGCAATCAGTTTCCATATGTTTTCCAAGTAAGTTCAACTCATTACTTTTTACAGTGAAACATCTCTGAGCGGCGAGGGCACTCGTGTTTGACCCTTGGGTCCCACTCTAATGAAGCAGGGTGTCAAAGGGGCCAGAGAAGCTGGCAGAGACACAGGAATTGCCAGACTGGAGAAATGACGCTTAAGACAGCAATTGACCGTTCGCAAAGACCCGCCCTCCTTAGTTACTGTTGCTATCCCCGACAAACAATGCCGCTCTCACGCCACACATCATGTTCTAACGCAGTGAAAAATACATCACAGAGCAAAGAGGAAACTGACAACACCCCGACAGACAAGACAGAGCAGGTTACTTCTGATATGAAACAAGGTCTCAGGACTCTCAGCTTTCAAATTCTGTCATTTTTAAAGAAATTCAAACAATAAATACCGCTTTGTGGCTCTTTAATGTGTCGTGACAGATCGCTGTATTGCCTCAGTTCAAACATGTGAACCGATCGTCTTTTCATATTTACTCAAAGCACGAAATGAACATGAATGAACATCAGAAAGTATTTTATGTCAACCGTGGAACACAGCATTTTTCTAGTTTAAGTCCACCGAAGTTAATCTACTCTCTGTCTGATTTGTGGTTAAGGCTAGGGTTGCCGTGATTTTGAAGACATGTTCCTGGATCAACATTACTGTCCAAAAATATAGACTAAACCCAATCCCTACCCCTAAACCTAACCCTACCCATAATTTATTCCTAAAATCAGTGTGAAATGATAGCTGATTAACAAGGGCGTAGAAGCACCTAACCCTGATCATAAGCCTAAAACGGATATCTCCTGTTAACTTATCCCTCAATTCTGATTGGTTGATAGGAATGTTGTTCCAGGAACATGTTGAACTTGGTGAAATCACCCTCACTGCAAGGCTAGAAGGGATACAGCTGCGGCTATTGGGCATGCGCATTTACATATTTCCCGAGCCGACAATATAACGTGAAACCGATGAAAATGGTTTAAAAAAGCACATGGCGCCATAGTTTCATAACTTTAGGGTGTCGCAGTGACTGTCTTTTTGCAGTAAAGGACCTGTCATAGTTTAATGAGTGGGAAGATGACATGAAGAGACGCGAGGTTAGCTGCATTGAAAACAGATGAGCGCACATGTGCATATACAGCTCCCGATCGGGGCAAAGTTCACGTGTTTTTGTTCACAGAATGATAAGAGCACACGTTTTAACATATCATTTTATTATGTCACACTCAGGGTTTTAACTTAACGCTGCAAGCCATGCATACAGCGCCGGACATGGCAGGTTTTCTGATACGCAAAACAAGTACCTTAAAGGAATTCCTTAGCTTATTGCCATTACTGTGGCAGCCAACAACAGCACAGCTTAACCCTCCGCACATATTTATATTTAGTTGTTTTGAAAAAAGTTTCAATTCAGTCGATCTATTTTACCCCGTTTTAACATGTATTTCAATGGAGACCGCAAGCTGGCGGATAGCAGGGGCGGCACATAATATCCGTGTTCTGATTGGTCAGATCGCCTGTCAATCAAGCTCTTTGTGAACGGTCAATTACAGCAAACCACCAGATGTTACAGACCTCACAAACTCAAGGAATCAGCATCCTAATTCTGGAAGACACTTCTGA
>NW_015544231.1:459150-495005 GCF_001515605.1 Sinocyclocheilus anshuiensis | reverse complement strand
ATTTTTTTGCACCCTCAGATTCCAGATTTTCAAATAGTTGTATCTCAGTCAAATATTGTTCTATCCTAACAAACCATACATCAATGGAAAGCTTATTTATTCACCTTTCAGATGATGCATAAATCTCAATTTCGAAAAATGGACCCTTATGACTGGTTTTGTGGTCCAGGGTCACATTTTTCAAGTTTAAGTCCACTAAAGTCTGATTTGTGGTTAAGGCTAGAAGGGATACAGATACAGCTGCGGCAACTGGGCATGCATGCATATAGCATAATTTTTGTCTCACTGATTGTACAACAATAATTACTGTTTTTGCATTATGGTTTAGGGTTGGGGTAGGTGTAGACATTAATAAAACACAATCTAATCCACCTATTTCTGAACGCAGAAGTCTCGCCCAACTGGAACGGTGCTTTACATTTCCAGTCTCTGGTGTTTTACATTTACATATTTTCCAAGCCGATAATATAACGTGAAACCTATGAAAATGCTTTAAAAAAGTACATTGTGCCATAGTTTCATCACTTTACAGTGTCGCATTCGCAATAAAGGACCTAATGACATGACATGAAGCGAGGTTAGCTGCATTGAAAACAGATGAGCGCACATGTGCATATACAGCTCCCGATCGGGGCAAAGTTCACGTGTTTTTGTTCACAGAATGATAAGAGCACACGTTTTAACATATCATTTTATTATGTCACACTCAGGGTTTTAACTTAACGCTGCAAGCCATGCATACAGCGCCGGACATGGCAGGTTTTCTGATACGCAAAACAAGTACCTTAAAGGAATTCCTTAGCTTATTGCCATTACTGTGGCAGCCAACAACAGCACAGCTTAACCCTCCGCACATATTTATATTTAGTTGTTTTGAAAAAAGTTTCAATTCAGTCGATCTATTTTACCCCGTTTTAACATGTATTTCAATGGAGACCGCAAGCTGGCGGATAGCAGGGGCGGCACATAATATCCGTGTTCTGATTGGTCAGATCGCCTGTCAATCAAGCTCTTTGTGAACGGTCAATTACAGCAAACCACCAGATGTTGTGTAACTATCACATGTTACAGACCTCACAAACTCAAGGAATCAGCATCCTAATTCTGGCAGACACTTCAGAGCACTTGTGCTGGAGCTCAACACTCCTACAGTCTGCTCAAACAAACCTTCATTTCCCTCAACGCTGGCTAGAAATGAAAAGAAAATGTCTTAAAGAGGCTCTAAATTGCTCTGTTTGAAGTCATGTAACTTCTTTTCCTCCAGAATTACATAAATGGTCATTGAATGAATGACTGAATGCCAGCGTTATTTTTTTTTAAATGACTGATTGGCAGTAAAAAGCTCTTCGTATGGACTGAAACCCATTTTAACAGAATAAATCACACTGTCCGTCAGGATTGTGCAGAGATGTCATGAGATTTTTTATGTCTGCTTAAAGCTGCCGTAAGTGATTTGAGCATTTTGATAAGTTGATATCGTCAGCTGAAATCGTCTCTTATTTCTTTATAATAACGTGCACTGATGAATCATTCAGAGTAAGACCAGGACATAAAGTAAATTAGAGAGTCAAAAACCTCAAAAAGACCTGTCCTGCTTTGCTGCACCAAGATCCACCTCTTTTTTCAATCTCTTTCAGATCTCCCAGAATATATGTCACCACCTCAGGATTTGGTCATGATCAGCATGGCACCTGCTGTAGCA
This sequence comes from Sinocyclocheilus anshuiensis, assembly GCF_001515605.1. NCBI lineage: Eukaryota > Metazoa > Chordata > Actinopteri > Cypriniformes > Cyprinidae > Sinocyclocheilus > Sinocyclocheilus anshuiensis. Next base: position 493,303 of record NW_015544231.1, on the reverse strand, counting down.
GGTTTAATTAGAAAGGCCGGATGTATTGAGAGAGGACGCTGAATATGATCAGACCTTACTGAGACGTGTCAGATCAGATCACAGTAGACAGTCTGACTGACAGTCTGAGCTCTGACCTCTCTCTCTCTCTCGCTGGTTATGATTGACAGAAAGACTTCAGACACCCTCTACAGACAGACAACCTGAGCCAAATGAGTCTCTGGAGTCTTTAGCTCTCAACCCAAATATGGGACCAGTGGCGAGTGGATGCCAGTATCATCAAATGCCACTGGTGCTCAAGTATCTCATGAACAAACCCCATCACTGAAATCCTATCCATTTGATCTGAAGAAAAGATTATCAGTGAATGATGACTTTAATTTCAGCCTGTTTATCACATGACTTCAGAAGACTTGGAATATAACACAAATAGAAGAAACTACTGTTAACAAGCCTTTACGATGCTTTTAGTTCTTTTATGAACGCACGTTTAAAGTGCCGTGGACTATCTGCTCTGCAGACTGAACCATATGATTTGTTGACTTCAGGTGAGACTTGTGCTCCAGACAGATGTAATCAGCACAAAATATTTCACGGAATATTAGTCTGACTACTTGCAGTTGTTCTTGCAAAACACAGTACCATGAAGTTCAAAACCTTTGGTAAAGTCGAAACATTTAAACAGCCTGGTAATGTCTGCTGTGGCATATCTGTTCTCATGTCTTATGAACATGATTCTCATTGGTTTTCTTGGGAAATGTTAAGGTTGTTTTAATTATTTCCTTCAAAGTCAAACCATAAATGCAGTAACGAGCCGACACACAATCTATAATGCAGATCAATATCACACCATATGTGCCTCATCAGATCGTTTCCTAATGAGAGCATATTAACATATGGTGACTCCCTAAATCAAATCTCTTTTCCGAGGTCAAATTTTGAGCTTGGAGATTTTGTGTCTTTTTGGATAGTCATTGTGTCTTCAGTCAGCTGGATTCCAGACCTCCAGCACAGTAAAGCCCACCAATATTCAACCCATCTGTCCAATATATAGAACATTAAATTAGCACCAAACACTGTAACCTAATCGGGAATTAAGTGATACTCAAATTAAATATTCTCAACATGAAGTCACACCGTGAGGACTGGGAGTGAAAACACTGTCCTTCATCAAAGTCAAGGCTATTTTTTCCTCATTAAAACTTAACAGTGGTGACACTGATATTGATTGCGACCTTTGAAGTACAGTAATTACAAAGTGTGCCTCAAAAGCTCAAAAAGCACGGCTCCCTCTGGGTTTGGGCCACTTGTCATGTTTGAATCAGAAGGATGATAAATGCTTTTGGTTTTGTATTCATGCAGTCTGTTTAATTCCTCTTTCTGATGGAATATTACTCCTCAGGCTAATCAGAGAAAACTCCCGCATGGGGATTTATAAATTAAAATAAAACAGTGTTCCTGTAAAAGCTCTATTACAGTACAGTTCAGCATCTCAGCCTAATTCACATTTAACCCATTTAACCACACTCAGATATTTATTGGGTACAAGCTATTATCAGGTATTGGGTACAACACACAAATTATCCTGAACAACCCATTAAAAAAAAGACACAAACCAACAACACATCCAAACCCTCCACCCCACAGTACCAAATGTAAACCATAAATAAAATACCCAAATAAGACAAGAGCTTGCCCAGTCATTTTTAAACAAGTCCTGATGTTTTTTCCTGTTAGATTTATTTAAGATGAAAGTCGACTCACTTCCACACATTTCAGACTCACAGTAGAGGAGTGTGGCTTGTGTCTTGTGGCCATGTATACATGTATAAAGGGCTCATCAGTTGCTGGTGACACGACAAAAGAGAGCAGCACTGATAAAATACTTTGAGTTATTTAAGTCTTATTTAAACGGCTGCAGTTTATAGATGCTCCTCAGTTTAGATGATGGCAGACTGAAATTAGGGCTGGGCAGTCGATATCAATAATTATCACGATAAATGACACAATTTTCACAGATTTTTTGCTCCAGAGTTAAAGTTGTAGAAACCAGACCAGAACATGAGAAACGCTTCACGTTTTTGAATTCTTTACACTTTTCCAGTCATTTTTCCTTAACAAAATAAATATCTTGATAGAAAATTTGATTTCTTAGTTTCTGCATGTTCTAATATTGTTTCAAATCAAGAAACAGGTTTGTGTTGCCTGACAATATTAATAATATTAATTGTTTTGTCTCTTAGAAATGCACATTTGATTGTAGTAGTAGCTTGAGTTAGGATGCAGATGTAATTTTATGTTCATAATCAAAATCAGTAACATCTGTAAAAATTGTAGCAACTTCATTTTTATATGGTGAAATTTAATTATTCTGATTGTTTAAGTTTTATAAATAATTAACCACAGGTCTTCCATGGTAGCAGACATTTAGATCATGATAACCACAGTTAAAACCACACATACAGCACCTCAATACCATGGTAAAAATATATCATATGTGACCCTGGAGCACAAAAGCAGTCATAAGCAGCACAGGTATATTTGTAGCAATAGCCAACAATACATTGTATGGGTCACAATTATAGATTTTTCTTTTATACCAAAAATCATTAGGATATTAAGTAAAGATCATGTTCCATGAAGATATTTTGTAAATGTCCTACCGTAAATATATCAAAACTTAATTTTTGATTAGTAATATGCATTGCTAAGAACTTCATTTGGACAACTTTAAAGATGATTTTCTCAATATTTAGATTTTTTTGCACCCTCAGATTCCAGATTTTCAAATAGTTGTATCTCAGCCAAATATTGTCCTATCCTAACAAACCATACATCTATGGAGAGCTTATTTATTCAGTTTTCAGATGATGCATAAATCTCAATTTAAAAAAATGTACCCTCTTATGACTGGTTTTGTGCTCCAGGGTCACAAATATGGTTTCTAGGTATTTGTATGAAAAACCTTAGTCTAAATACATTTCGTATAAATGCACAAATGCTATTGCTTAATCACAAAAGAAATACTGTAATTATATGCCATTACTCCTTTAATATATTTAATTCATGTCTACATTAATATAATAAAATTGGACACGAATACCCACATTTCTGACACAATACCATAGTGCAGTTAGTGTTAAATAATGGCGATTTGTAGATTGAAAAGTCTTCTCACTTGCTCACAGTGTTTCTGCTGTTTGTCAGCGTTGTTTCATCTGCTCTAATCTAGTTTATATCACCGAGTCATTTGTGTTCTTCTCTGAATTCAAGCGTTCACACTGGATCTCACAGCTCTGTTTAGTGTCAGTGTAATGTCGTGTAACGAGACTCCTCAGCGAGTAACGCATCTGCTCTAGTGAAGCTCGCATCTGAACTTTGAGCCGAGCGATAAACGCTCCGTGTGTCGCACTTCAAATGAGTAGCGCAGTTTCGTTCCACTTTTGGCGCATAAACATTATATTAAACATTTATCGAACTCTTCATATTGTTTTATCGAGGAAAATTATATCACGAAATTATTATCGCTATCGATTTATCGCCCAGCTCTAACTGAAATGTTATGTTCAGCAATGTTAGTTTTCTCATTTCAGTTCTCAGTCCAGATTGAAATCAATTTGGCAACATTTTGTCTAGTTACGCAAAATAGAGGACTTAATAGCAAAGAAAGGGAAACAAATGACAAAAACACAACAAAATTACTAAAAACTTCAAATGGAGAAAAATATGAAAAATGAATTCAAAATAAAAAGTATAATAGTATTTCAATGATACTATTGCTTATCTATGGTTTTACTGAGATCAGCACGTGTGCTCAGGTTTTTCGTTTGGTGAACTGAACTACATCAGCGGTACTTAAAGACATGAAGGGGAGGAAAGAGACAAATGTCCCTCCTTTCTCTCCCTGACTATCATCTCAAAAGCTTAATGATGAGCTTTAATTTATCAAAAACACATCAACACTGAGCTGACACCAAAGGTCAAAGAAATAACAAGAAGTCCATCATGTATTGCGATAATTGATGTGTGCGAAGACCCTCTCAAAATGAAAACTGAAGTTCACTGACGTTTCGCTAAGATGCTCACTGTTGCTAACTCAGACGTACTTTACAGATTTTTGTGGCTTTTCAGTAAATTGTGCTCAGTGGTACAAAAAAATGTCATAAAAAAGAGTGAACACTATTGTTCCTGATTTTTTTACAACTACAATTCTGTTGAAGACTACAGACCAATAAATCCAAAAACAGCAAAACAGTTTAGCGCGTATGGAATATACGGATTCATACGGACTATATAATCTCTATAATAATTTTTTCATCCATTGACAGTCCATGCAATCAAGATTTTCAAGCTTCAAAAAGTTCATATGAAGCAGTTTAATCTAAGTCTTCGGAAGAGACATGATCACGATATGATGAGCAGATAATTGAACACACATCCAGGTAAACAGAAGCTCAAACATGTTTGCTTAACCTGTGAGATCCAATGAATAAGCCAATAATAATTTACTGATAGGTGCCAGTCATGCTGTTCATTTGTTCATCATGGAACTACTACATCTACAGCACAACTGGATCCTATCTCTGTATGTTTGATTCATTCAGTCTGATTTATTTCATATTCCACTAATAGTCACATTGTTTACTTGGATGATCTTTATACGTCATCTCTGTAGTATAATGAAGTTATAGCAGCTGAAACGTTTAAGTTTAGCAATGACAAGCTCACCGCTCTTACTTTTTCCCAAGTTACTCGCATGTTTCAGAGCGTGGAAAGTATAGCGAGCGCTCCACCAGAGCCCTGCGGTTGTGCCCTCGGGATCTGTCTGTATCTCAACTTTGTTATTTTTATGTTCTATACGAGAGGAAGTGGGCAGAACGAATAAACTGAAAAGCTTCAGACTTCCTGTCACTGTACTTCACTCTGAGCACAGCATGACTCAGAAGAGGAGAGAGACAAACAAAAGAGAGCTGTTAATCCGGTTTCTCTCTCTTTCTATCTGCACTCTGTTCTTTCAGCGCCTGTAATTCAGTTTGTCGGATACAAGGTCATTTCTTTCAGCATTTGACGGCTCAGTAAATGACCTTCGCTTTAATGGCAGTGACTCACTTGTAAGGGTGACTTGTCAGCGGCGTACTCTCGATTCTAATATACTTGCGTTTGGCTTCAGTTTAACCCACAGAGATGGCAGCTTTCACTGGTAATGCCATGTATCACCACATGTATGTCACTTAAGGTCATCATCAAAAAAGTTCCTCAGATCCCTCTGTACTCGAGCTGTCAGAACACAGATGTATCTCAGGTGCATCAAATGTATCAGACTTCACATGATCTATGAGTCATGAACAGGCAGTGTTTTGTGCATTAAGTCTATTCACAAGAGCACATTGCTTTTCAAATTAGAAGACACCTACATTACATCAAGCATGATGTCATGCTTTATCACTTTCTAGGGGAAAACTAACTAGGAAGGTTCATCAAAGCAAACTTCATTCTGGTTCAGTGTTTACTCTTAGCTGGTTCTGTAGTGCGCTATCAGAGTACCTTTGAAACCCTCCACCTCCCCCAGCTCCACCTGCACAGATCTACTGATTTACATACACCTAGCATGCTCCGTTAACATGCTAAAACTATTCTGAGAGTTGTCATGATTGAAATGCCAATGGGATCTGATATCATCAGCAAAGCAATAAAGAAATTAAAGCACTAGCAAAACTAAACAAAACTAAACTAAGGGCCATGCCAGTTGTTTTCTCTTATCTCGGTTGTTTTGTCATAAGATATACTCCATTAATTGATACTATAAATATATTTCCAGGATTATGAAATCCATATGCACTGCCTAAATGTATTCATTGCTTGCTTGATCAGCCGTTTGAATAACGGTAGCAGTTTATTATGACGGCAGATATTTTACAAGTTTATTTCCTTTATTGACACGAGCAACTTATCTCAGAAAGAGAGTTTGGTAGTAAGCAAAGAAGGATTAGGAATATTACCATTGTTCCTGTTTAATTGCAATGGCGAATCCATCATGGTGGAGAAAATTAATCGTAGATGGAGGTTTTAATCGCAGGTTAGAATTCTAATCTCTGATTTGTTAATCTGTGTTTAAAATTAAGTGGTGCAACACAACTCGATTAAAATAAAACCCAGATCAACAAATCCTTGATTAGCTCTAAACTTTACTTAAATTAATCCTTGTTGGTGCAACCCACCCTAAGTGTTTTGTGCATTAAGTCTATTCACAAGTGTGCGTTGCTTTTCAAATGAGAAGACACCTACATTATATCAAGCATGATGTCATGTTTTACACTTTCTAAGGGCAAACTAACTAGGAAGGTTCATCAAAGCAAACTTCATTCGAATGTTGGCTTGACAACATCGCACCTGAACGTTCTGAAGGTTTGATGCTGATGTGGACTTAATGCCGTTTGAAGACACACTTGAACTTTGAAAGTTTAAAGGTCCCCTGAAGTGCCTTGAAACACGCAGCATTATTCTATGTGGTGATGTAATTTCAATTGAAACAAGAAGACAGGACGGGACATATCGAGCAGCCCCGCCCCCTTTTTAAATTAGTCAATAGCGTTTTGTTTATATCTGCACGGGTCAGAGCCGCTGAGCTCGGTAAAGCCGCATTTGACAGCCACAGTCTAATATATTACCCCCTAGATTCAATATGAAACTCTTAGTATACAACGTGAAACCAGACCTCATTTGCCCCAATCGAAAGCATATTTACACTATCTGAATTGTTCCCTATCGCCTACATTGTACACTACGTGCTATTCACTGTACAGGAAAGACTACACTGTGAACAAGTGACCGATCTCAGCCGCAGCTTCAGCATCTATTTATAGTGTAGGGGCGGGCGCTTCAGATTCTAGAGGGCGTTTGATTGGTCAGAAGATTTGATGAGAAGATGAAGTACGATGTGACGTCAAAAAAATCGTTGAGCCGTTTTGGCGGAAGTGACAAACTAAAAGCTTTGAATGCTTATATCTTCTAAATGCGAATTTTGGAGCACACTGCCTTATAGATAACCTTAAGACTGACATATTGATACTAACACCCAAAAAACTTTAATTTTGATTTCATGGGGACTTTAACGTTTTATTAGTTGCTGCGAGTGTGGTATCAACTTCACTACTACATGGTTGCACAGTTGTTCTGGGTGGTTGATATACAATTGTTTGTTAGTTGCTAAAGTCATTTTTGATTACCCACGAATGGAAAACCGTCAGGCATGTTCACACCAAGAGTATTGCTAACTGCAAGGGGCCATTCACACAGAACATGAGACATGGGCAGTGGAGAAAAAGGTCTCAAGGCACATTTTTAAAAGTGATATGCTGCAAAAGGCGCGAGACGGTGCACGTTTACATAGAAAAAGAGGAAAAGTGGAAAGGTGGAATGGAACAACGCATTTTGTGTGAACCAGCCCTAAAGTGTCAACAATCACTTTAATTCTGTACACCACAGCTGTAACGGTAATGACAGAAGAACTATATAACTGGAATCACTGTCAGAACAATTTTTTACAGCTGATAAATGATACAAATGTTGACAATCAGAATCCATTCTGCTTTAAAGAGCTCGAGCATTTAAAGCCGCAGATGAAATAATGGCAATGCACGCTTAGAATAAACTGAACGTTATTGTGCGTTGGTGTGGATGGTTATCTTATAAATATCCTTCTTAGTGTGAAAGGGCCTTACTATATGTCAGAACAGACTGAAGGTCTGAGGCGCATCTGGGGAAGAAGCTTGAAAGCTCCAGCATGAGTTACAGTCAGAAAGAGGCTATGGACTCTGAAAAACCCTAAGCCACGTCTCTACAATAACAGTACACTGGCTTTGTTAAGGCAGCATAATGATCTGGATGCGGCAGTGTTTCAGAAGGTAATCTCACATGATCTTACTGTCCACTTGCTGTCCAGAACGCATCGCACTAGCCCACATCTCAGCATGTAACCTAGCAACATGAGCAGATAAATGAAGCCTGCCTCGGTTGTTGCCGTGCCACAGATACAGTAAATACTGTGTGTGTGGGTGATTAGTGAGCTTTAGGAGGAAAGGGTCTTCTAAAACGCTCTTCCATTCCAGCACACTCTGCCAGCTGAATCATGATCACGCTCACCCTGATGCAAAACATAATAACACGATTATCATCACAGAGGGTTCGCAGCAAGATCTCATCTCACAAGACATCTGCTGTTGTTTAAGTGTATTAGTGGAATTTTGAAACTTTTTTGCTTTTAGTGTAAATCATGGACAGAATTAGAGTCAGTGCAGGTAAAGCAGGATGCTTGTGCTCTGTCATGATATTCTTCTGACTAAAATTAACATGAAGTTCTTCTTAATCCAGCACAGATGGCATTGATGTAGCTTGTAGTTTTAGAAACAAATCCAATGACAGGTGATCAGAAAGTGTCTCACTTTACCCCACTGTCTATCTGTTACACCTGAGGATAGTAGTGTATTGACAGAGTGACCAGATGGTTTGAGTTTCAATCCAAGTGTCCAGTAAATACAATTTACCTCTGTATGCATGGTAAACGAACATTAAGAATGACTGCAAAACTAAATTTCACATTTGATGCCATGCTATGCATCAGTAATTGGAGCAACAGGTCCAATGGACAAATATCCAAAGAAAATAATAACTCGCTACTAAAGTTTCCCAATATACTCAAAATTGAATGAATATTAAAATCATGAAACTCTAGATGGTGCAGGCTGATAAGATTCTTTACATGCAATCTGTTAGCAATCGCATCATTTACATGGCACAGATCGACTGGCTTCTGATGCTTCTGCAGACCACAAGATTGCTCAACATTTAAATAGTCTGGTTCAGGGTTTGCTATTAGTTGGTTCTCTGTGGCGCGCTATCAGAGTACCTCTGAAACCCTCCACCTCCCCCAGCTCCACCTGCATAGATCTACTGATTTTCATACACCTAGCATGCTCCGTTAACATGCTAAAACTATTCCCTGAGTTGTCATGATTAAAATGACAATGGGATCTGATATGATCAGCAAAACAATAAAGAAATTAAAGCACTAACAAAACAAAACAATCAAAAATGAACTACCAAATTAAGTGATATGCCAAAATTTAATGATGTCAAATCATTCGTAAAATTGGGTATCATTCGACTTAGTATGTTGCTCCGAATCTAAATAGACCAGTCTTGTGATTTTTGGCCAAACTGTTTAGAAGATATAAGCAAAAATAGCCATTTTTCATATTTCCTGAGCACTAGGTGGCGCTGCAGCGAAACTGTGCAAGTAACCTCAGGTCATGGTTATCATAACACACACCAAGTTTGGTCTGAATATGACAAAGTGTTGGAGAGGTACAGCCTCATGTCCAATTTGGCGAGATTTTCATCGAATTCGCTTCGTCGAATTTGTTTTGTCGATTTCGAGAACGGATGTGTCTATCTAAAAGCTTTTGATAACTTTTTGCCAAGATGGTCTGAAGATGATCGGTGTCAATTTTGGTGAAAATCGAATGAACTGTCTAGGATGAGTTCGAAAATGTAGGTTTTTCGAACTATTAAGCTAATAGTTCAAGCCAGCGGAAACGTATATTTTCCCATTTCTTCATTATATATTTTGCTGAACGCATCCTCAGGTTTGTTAAAGCCTGATCTTAGATACTGCTTTTATGCCTGAATCTGACTTTGTTCCTCTCGACTAAAATACACTTCAACAGTTACCCCATTAAGTAATTAGTAAAGAATATAAATAAATGATTTATCAAACTTTTATTTTGTCAAGTTTGAAAGCTTTCAGTACATATTGCCATAATATCTACTAACATCCAGTAAAATCCAGTGCCTGCATTTGTGATCAAACATCTGGTTTAAAATCAGAATAACATTTAAAATGGGTTTCTTCATATGCAACTCCTTTACTAACATGTACTGATTTAACATGTTCAATTACTTGTATTTGGCTAACACATAAGAGGTCATATTCAATACTATTAAATCAAAAGTCATCACCAAAAATATTGCATTCTCTTAATAAATATTACAGTATCTTTAGCAGATGCCGTCAGAAGACATCCGGTTCATCTGTTATCCAAAACCAGTTAACAAACCTATATTAACCGAAAGTCTTCTGTCAGCCTGAGAGGTTGACAGAGGAAAAGCGGGAAACAAAGTGATAATTATAAAAAATGAGCAGGGTTTACTGAATACTCTTAGTAAATTTTGATGCTTCGACTTCATCTAAACAGCACAAATCCAACAAGTAGTGTTATACCAAACTGATTCATATGAACATCCAATAAAACATTTAAATTGTGATATTCCCTCTTATCTGTAAAAATAAATATTCCAGGAATGGCCACAATTATAAGATTAAACAACAAGTCAAGGTAAACAACCAGAAACTGATTGTAAAGTTAGACACCGGTGCAGACTGTAGTGTCATATCATTGCGTGATCTGAAAGCATTGAAAATTTACATAAACGACATGAGAAAATCACGATGTAATCTAGTGACATATTCAGGCCACAAGATGTCACCCTTGGGTAAGCAAAGCCTTCAATGCCAATACAAAGACAAGCTGTAGATGAGCAAAAAGCTTGTGCGGTTCTGGGCAGAGAATCATGCAACACATTGGGTGTAGTTAAAAAGGATGTATGAAATAAAAGGATATAACGCAACAGATATTCTGAGTGAATTTGAAGATTTATTTAACAGGACTGGGTTGTGTAACGGGAGTCCATCACATTTGGACAAAGCCAGTGATTCATCCTCCCAGGAAAGTTCCAGTGGCCCTGAAAAAGACATTGAAAGAGAACTGAAATGTCTGAAAGAGATAGGTGTCATCAAAAACAGACTGAGCCCACAGAATGTGTAAACTGTATGGTGACAATAAAAAACCCAACAAGATTAGTATCTACATAGGCCCTAAAGATTTAAATAGAGCAACAATACGGGAACACTATCCTCTCAAAACACTTGAGGAATGCCAAGAGCCAAGATATTCTCAGTGGTGAATGCCAATCAGGGATTTTGGTAGATTCGGCTGGATGATAAGAGCTCTAAGCTCTGAACATTTAACACCCTTAGGGAGGTACAGCTTTCACGGCCTCCGTTTGGGATCTCATCAGCCCCAGAGGCATTCCAAAGGTGTTTGTCTCAGCATCTGGAGGGAATGGAAGGAGTTGTTAATGTAGTGGACACATTCTTGTCTCAAGTACCAAAATCCATACAGCAGCAGTGGACATTTAGAGTTATACAGATGGATTGCTGTTTAAAAAACGGGAAACTATAGTAGTGGCAAACTTTGGGATGAACTTAGTCTCAAAATTACTAACAAATGTATACACAATTATCCAAGAACTTGATAAAAGTTGCAAATGTATCTCACTATACACAACCAAATGCCTTTCAACATGTGTCTGTGTAATTCAAAATGACATGAATGTGCAGCGGTACAAATAGAGACATGTTTGAGAATACAAATGTTTTCTTTTCCATTAGTGTATCATAATTTGCGCATACAATGAGGAAGATGTGCATTTGTGTATCAAGTGGCATGTGTGCATTTGGTGATGTCTTTTCCGAGTCAATCCTATTTGATTTATTTGGATTTTGAGACTTTCTTTCCATGGTTTTCAGCACTTTACAACTCACACACAAACAGCTACCAATGAATAAGCCCCAGTGCTATTCATTAATGTGTGCACCCATCAATTAGAATTACGTGAATGTGCAGCATTTTATTCAAATGGAGACATATTTGTAAATGCAAATGTTATATTTTGCATTAATGTGTCATCATTTGTGTATGCAGCAATTAAGATGTGCATTTGGATCAGGCGACACACGTGCGTTCATTCACATCTTTTCTGAATCGGTTCTGTTTGATTCATTTGGATTTTGAGACTTTCGTTCTGCCATTTTAGCCTTGCACAATCCACACACACACACACACACACACACACACACACACACAATTATCCAAGAACTTGATAAAAGTTGCAAATGTATCTCACTATACACAACCAAATGCCTTTCAACATGTGTCTGTGTAATTCAAAATGACATGAATGTGCAGCGGTACAAATAGAGACATGTTTGAGAATACAAATGTTTTCTTTTCCATTAGTGTATCATAATTTGCGCATACAATGAGGAAGATGTGCATTTGTGTATCAAGTGGCATGTGTGCATTTGGTGATGTCTTTTCCGAGTCAATCCTATTTGATTTATTTGGATTTTGAGACTTTCTTTCCATGGTTTTCAGCACTTTACAACTCACACACAAACAGCTACCAATGAATAAGCCCCAGTGCTATTCATTAATGTGTGCACCCATCAATTAGAATTACGTGAATGTGCAGCATTTTATTCAAATGGAGACATATTTGTAAATGCAAATGTTATATTTTGCATTAATGTGTCATCATTTGTGTATGCAGCAATTAAGATGTGCATTTGGATCAGGCGACACACGTGCGTTCATTCACATCTTTTCTGAATCGGTTCTGTTTGATTCATTTGGATTTTGAGACTTTCGTTCTGCCATTTTAGCCTTGCACAATCCACACACACACACACACACACACACACACACACACACACAATGCAATTGCATCACTCACCAATGGATCCTCTGCAGTGAATGGGAGTCCAAACAGCTGATAAAAATAGTCCACAAGTAATGTAACTAATCCACAAGCTGCATGTTTAATAAACAAATGCATCATAATGTTTGCCACATCTTCTGGTTAAAATAAGTCCATAAATCAATAATCCATTATAATGCTTCCTCCAATGAGAAAGTAATCTGGTCTGAGAGAAATATGCACAGATTACTATGGATTATGGACTTGTATTTTAGTCAGAAGCAATGGTTTGAAGTTAAAAACGTTTTAATGATGGATTTGTTTGAGCTTTTGGCTTCTCAAGATGTTAACTGATGGACCGGACTGGTGTGGATTACTTGTGGATTATTGTAATGTTTTTATCAGCTGTTTGTATCCACATCTTGGGTGATCTGATGGTGAGCACATTTTCAGCTAATTAATTATTTTTGTGTGAACTCACCCTTTAAGATAATTTAGTCTCAATATTTAATCAATATTTCATTAGTATTTATTTATGAGGTAATAATAAATACACTTTTACCAAATAATGTCTATAATACCAATAATGATAATATCTAGCTGGTAATATCTAGGTGTTTTATTTTGCAGTAATGATCAGCTGAATGTACATTATGCAGTACGTGCTTTCAGAACATGCCCTGTTTGCTGGAGCGTGTTGGGCACCAGCTCAGACTGTGGATGATTTGCACAGGAGTGTTTGTGTTCACAGTTTGCTGAGAAGACATGCGAGTGAGACACACTCCTGCTGTGACGTCTCTCCTCTGGTGGACAGCAGAAGCGTCTCGGTTCTCCAGCACCTGCTCAGGTAAGCTTCACCTTCATCACGCATCATTCACACAGTAGTGTGATCCTGCAGATCGTCACATCTCTCGGCTACGCTGAGGTTTCCCTGGTTTTCTCCCTGCAGGCCTTGTGGAGCACAGTGAACTGGATGAGAGGGCCCTTGAAGCACTGAAAGAGTTCAATGAGGAAGGTGCACTGCAAGTTCTTGTCCAGTTTAAAGAGAGCGACCTATCCCATGTGCAAGTAAGTGTTCTCGCTCTGCTCTTTGAGTCAGTGTAGTGAAACTTGGGAAGGTTTTACTAACTCACTCTCTTGCTTTCACCCAGAACAAAAGTGCCTTTCTCTGTGGAGTGATGAAGACCTACAGGCAGAGAGAGAAACAGGGGACCAAAGTTCTAGATTCCACAAAAGGATTTTTATTTAACATTTCACTTCAGTGAAACGAGCACCTGTGTTGATTGGTTTGGTCATGTTTTTCAGACTTTGCTTGAGAGAACAGGCTACACCCTTGATGTCACTACAGGTCAGCGCAAGTACGGCGGCCCTCCGCCAGAATCTGTCTACACAGGTGCTCAGCCCACGGTCGGGACAGAGTTAATTCACATCAGGACGGTGGCACTCATGCTGTGATGCGGAGCTGTTAAGTGCTAGATCTCCGGGGGTCTTCTCGGCAAGAAGAACACCAATCAATGGACAGACTCCACTTCAAAGCATAAGCCTGCCTCGTAGAGGGGGCTCTAGCTTGAGTGATAGTGTCTATCACAGCCTGTGATAGATCCCTTAAGTTTGTCGCATCCCATCCAGGAGCCACACGTTTGTTCCAAAGATCCGGTCACAGGTGCAAAATCCTGCCCCGTCCCTGAGAAAGAAGGTCCTTCCTCAGGGGGATTCTCCAGGGAGGGGCTGTCACGAGGAGCATTAGGTCCAAAAACCAGGTCTGGGTGGGCCAATAGGGCACCTCCCTGATCTTGCACGGGGACCGTGCAAGGAGGCTTACTGGGGCCCAGGGCCAGTGGTGCACCAGCGTATCCATGCCGAGGGGGGCCTCTGTCAGGGAGCATAACAGCTGGCAATGGGAGGACTCCTGGGAAGCAAACAGGTTCACCCTGGGCTTCCCCGAATCGACTCCAAATCGGCTAAACCAGATTGGAATGGAATCTCCATTCTCCCGGGAGCGTAAGCTGATGTGAATGCATATCAGCTGTATAGTTGAGCTCCCCCAGGATGTTAATGGCTCACAGCGACTTGAGCTGCGACTGACTCCAGAGGAGGAGAAGGCGGGCGGTCTGTCCAGACGAGCATATGCTTGTCTACAAGCTGTGGTTTCAAGATACATAGATCCAGGATCGTCGTAACCTACCACTTTTCTTGGGTACAATGAAGTAAGGGCTATAAAATCCTGACTTCATCTCAGCTGGAGGGACTGGCTCTATTGCGTCCTTCGCCAAGAGGACCGCAATCTCCGTGCACAGAACAGGGGCATCTTTGTCTGACACCAAGGTAAAAAGAATGGCCCTGAACCAGAGGGGATGCCTGGCGAACTGAATCGCATAGCCAAGTCGAATCGTCTGAATGTCCAGATAAACCATATATTATCGTAGTCCTGTGTTTAATAGTCACGTTGAATCAATGAAAGCAGTTCAATCTTGTTTCCTGGAACAACGTGCATTACCTTTCTTCTGCGGGGCATATTTGGGCTTTATTTTGGCCTTCGGATGGAGATTTACTACTGATCACAAAACCGTGCTTCACTGAAAGATACGCATGACAATCGCCTAATCACGATTGTGATTTAATTTCGATTAATTAGCACAGTCTACACCTACAAATTCTGTCTGTCTTTAGCAATAAGAATTGAAGATCCAACTGTATCTCTGAGAAACAGAAAATAAAACCTCTCAAGGACAATTGCACATTTGTAAATCTGTCCAGATGTCAAAGAGAAATGCTGCCTTCACACAGAAATGCAAGAGAGATGAGGGTGAGAAAGAGGAGTGCTGAGAGAGAGAATGAGTGTGATGTACCCACACACATCCACATTAAGGACACAAAGGCACAACGGCAGTATGAAGAGCTGCATTTACAGTTTAACATGATCCTGGAGGAAAGGAAAAATCATTCAGTTTGTCTCTGAGACAACGGGCATGAAATTAAATGGAAAGCAGATGGAGAAGAAGACTCCTGCTTCTTGGATGTTTTTCCTGAGAAAAGACATCCATAATCTTACATGGTATCCTAGAGAACTGCAGAAGATGTCTCAAATTATGCTCAAGTTTAGGGCTGGGCGATAAACAATATCATATTGAGATCACAATAACATTTATGTCGATACCTGTGATAAGCTCTGGACATTTTTACTAGACATGGATTAATCCAACAGTCTGCCACACAGCAGAAACAAACTCGATAGCAGCAGTCAGTGCATGTCGCTATAAGTCTGCATGTTCTGCACATCTCTGTGAATGAATGGCACAGTTTCGTCTAATCTGATTCACAAATGCAAACACACATGACACTCGTCTATAATATATGAGGACATGAACTTCATCTCTAGAGCTACTCTGAGTCACTTCAGCAGCTTTTCACTGTTTACATTGAGAAAAACTACCATCAAATACACAATGAAACTGAAAGATCTTCACGGCAATCTGTCAAAATAAAAGTCTGGTTTAACTTGAAGAAATAGTAATAATTCCAACAGCAGATCTATAAACAAGTATTATGCAGGACACTCACGTGCAGCCGTCTGTCTCTTCTGTTGACTAATCGCTTGACTAATCGCTTGATAACAGAAATATATAACTACTGTACACTAAAATAAGATTCTCATAATAATGATAATAATAATAATATTATTATTTTTAAGGAATATTCAAGGTATTTTTCATTAACTTGTAGTTATGTTGTGCAACATCTTGCTTGACAACAAAAATAGAAAGCAATAAAAGCTTTCTCTGGTGTGTGACATGGAGGAGAGACATTTATCACATCAAGGTGATTCGTGGGAAGGGAATGGACATAAACCTTTGGAGTGTGTGTTTGTGTGTCTCAGTTGTGCTACAAATATATTAAGTGAGAGTCCATGTTCAGAGGTGTCTACGGTAGAATATACTACCTGACGGCTAACACTTATATAAGCTCTCTCTCGTCAGTACAAGCTGTTCAAATCTACACAGAACTGAACTCTTTATCAAGAATGCAGTTGTTTAGCAGGTGCGTTAATTCAGAGCAATGTACAGTACAGCTAACATACAAACAACCCTCCTGAAGTGCTCTGTTCAAGGTCCAGTAAACGGTTGTATAGAAGAAAAAATACTGAATTTGTGTTCAGCTGTTCAGCTTTGTCATGCTATGACATTTCCTCCTGCATTTTGATCTATCTGACTTCTTGACATTATGCAGATCAAACGAGCATTATTCCAGTTAGTTTGGACTAAGACCAGCCTGACAAGGAAATCTCGCTGAAATACCTGATTGTGATTGGTCAAAATATGCATTCTGCGGTCAAATATGTCGTACAATGATGCTGAACTATGTCAGCTCAACATGAACGTCCTGGTGGAGTAATTTTGACTGACATTTTTACAATAACATTCACAATATGACAGGACAGCGTAAAAGCGGTCAGTTATGATTTCATGTTGACTTCAATACTCACAATTGTTAGTCTCAAGTTGAACTTGTTACAGCAGTTCCAACCCTAATCAAACCTGAACCAGCTAGTTAAGATCTTCAGGAACATGTCATCATTACAGATGTGTGTGCTGGAGCAACCCTGTGACGAGACACAAGTTTTATGATGAATGCGGCTCTCTCAGAGAACTGCAACCACTTTGTTGCAACCACAACTGTTTCTGAGGAACTACATTGTTTGGTGGAAGAATACTGTTTTTATTGATATCATTACACTTTATTTGCTCTGTTTTATATTGTGAAACCTTACTATGTATATGGAATAACTGTTTCCACTTCGCGTCGTGCCTAACAACGCCCCTTAGCTGTTATAAATTCACTGTAAACCACGGCTTCTTGGGGCTTATTGCTTTATTTTAAAATAACTATAAATAAGCTATAATCAAACGCTGCATTTTTTTTTTCAGAAAGATGCAGTGGTAACCTTAACATTTTATTTTAAGATCTAACATTTGTAAATGGTCTAAAGCAAAAGAGTTATTCAGTAGAATATTTTAGAGCTGATAATTTGTTTAAAAAATACAACATATTACACATTAATGAATAAATAAGTATAAATTAAATTATTCAATTTAAGTGCCATGTTTGTGATTTTTTGTTCATGTAAGCTATAGATCTTGACCTTTAAATCAAAACATACTCATTATTTTATGACATCAATTACTGCTTTATTTAATCAGAAACAGTCTAAATGTTATTTGTGTAGGCTATTTTACTTTTAATTTAATTAGAAGTAGGCCAACAGCGCCCCCTACAAATTAAAACTCCTTACCGAACGGGCGTTAGGACCCGGGGGAGGCTCCAAAACTGAATCTAATCATCATTCAGACAAAACTTTGCTTCAAGAATGAGCCACACTGCTGACTTGATCTAATCGCACTGTTGACGTGAGCTAATCGCTAGCGCACCCTGAGCACAAGTGAGTTAATGTATTCCTCTTATCGGAAAAACATATAGGCATCATTTTTCATATCGGGCCGATGCCGATATTTACATTTAAAGCCATTATCGGCCGTTTCCGATATTGGTCCGATAATATCGTGCATCCCTAATACATATAGATCATTATTTACAGCAAGCCTGAAAAGCGCACTCCCTTTATAATCACTCACATATTTATCTTGTGCAGTGTTGGGCAAGTTACTCTGAAAATGTAATTAAATTACTGATTACTGATTACTAATTTTAAAAGTAATCATGTTACTGTTCTGATTACTTTATTTCAAAAGTAATTAGTAATTAGTTACATTACTAGTTACGTTACTTTTTTCTCCATGAAATTTATGAAATCCCAGCATACACGCTCCTGATAAATATTTGTTATTAAAGCATCAACATTCACAGAACACTGTTATTTTTAACTAAAGCAAGCGGCTGCTGCGTGCATGGTTTGGCATGGCATGCCAGCAAAGAGCGCTGCATTTATAATCTCTAAAAGACATCTCAGTTCATCGCAATCTTACAAATCGCTGTTATAACACAATAAATATATGCATAATGAATCTTTCATAATGTCTACAATTCGTGTGTTATAATGAAAGGATTCGTGAGCACGAAGATTTCAGCGCTGCATTGCTCAACGCTGCAAACACGTGTTATTGCCTAAATAGAAACTCTGCATACGCTCGCACCTGTTAATCGTTTATATTTTATATTAGTTCATGTTGCTTTTGTGCAATAGATGAATAACAATTTATTTGTTTTAGATATTTTATGTTTAGATATTTCTATTTAGCGGGAGTCCCGTGAATCATTTTATTCTCCCGCATCCCGAGCACACACACAAGTGTCTACCTGCCTGCGCTGCGCTCTGTTGCGTCGGGTCTTGTGGGAGCAGGTCTCTAATCCACTGGCACTTGACTGGCGTGTGCTACATCCTTTTTACAATCTCTAGATTATAAAACACTGCATTCTGTCAGCAATGTAACGCGGCAGTAACGTATAGAGACCTCGGCTTGTAACTATACTCTAATTACTATTTTGAAAATTATAACGCGTTAAATTACTCTGTTACTAAAAAAGTAATCAAATTACAGTAACGCGTTACTAAGTAATGCATTACTGCCCAACACTGATCTTGTGTCTGGTTATTACGGATGGAAATCAGTGAACTCGTGCTGAACAAAAACTCCTGCCTTTTGACTAACTTGAACACAGACATGTCTGTGATTGGCTACAATGCCCAATGTTCCAAAAAACACATAAATAGAAACGTTTGCCGCTTGTCACAGACCAGTATCGACATGCTACTGAAGTACTGGTACTTTTGACTCCATAGGGTTGCTTCAGCGTAGTCCGTCCTGTCACATCTTGTTGTGTCTCTGTGTGTGACGGCATGGCTTTACACCCTGATAGGTGTGTAATGTAGAACACAGCCCATCCTACAACACCCGAGCTGTCTTCAGTTACTCCTGTCTTACCGCTCTGAGACACAGAGCTTGGTGTGTCTATGACACATGATTGAACCTCATTATCTGCGGGGGCCATTAATGAATTCTCTTTCTGTGGTGTAACCAGTGAAAACGGGGGGAAGGGAAGGGGGGATGATCTTTTTGAGGAAAGCTACACAAAAAGATCTTAAAAGGGGCTGAATTTTGATCAGAGACTCATGAGTTTTGGAGCGGTATCCAAGGCAACAATCTCAAGAAGGGCAATATGAAGCTGTTGAGATGAAATTAAAAACAAATTTGTTCTGCTGATGATGGTGACGTGGCGTGCGGCTGCGATCGCATCAGCCAGGGAGGGCAGAGAGCAGTTTGAGATCGCAGTTATGATGTTTCTGTATCAGCGGCTTGAGTATCACTGATCGCTCTCAAATTGTGTTTTAACAGTCAAGGATGAATCATCTAACGTGGGTGAATCACTTAAACACAGTTTAGAAAGTGCCGGGCAGCAAAGGTGAAATACACAGGAACTGGTCTCTTCAATGGCGCAAGCTTTATTCTTGATCTCAGAGCATTATTGAAAACATCAGTGTCTGAGTTTCTGTATGCAGGGGATTTAAACATGGTACAATTTGTTCACGTCCACGTGTCTTACACTACTGGTGATGTGGATATCAATAACGGCTGCTCAAATTCTATGAGATCTGAGGAAATGTCTGCAAACGTCTGTGTGCATTTAAAAAACAAAGCCAACAGCGCTGCAATGACAAGCTTCAAGTTGTACGCAGAGTTCAAATTAAGACCTAGACCAGTACCAGACCCTCTAAAACCCTGGGCCAGATCCATAGCTGGTGCCAGTCAGGAACTGGCTGTGCTTCTCCATAGATAAACCAAGCCCGAATGGGTGCCTAAAACCGGGCACAAACAATCAGATTTGTTCCTAAAGTGAGAAAATATTCTGATGCATGTGTACAAGAGCATGTGTACCAACCTTTGATACCAGTAGTTCAAATAATCCAACGTTTTATTAAAATGTCAAGATAAATAGACAATTACAATATGCATTAATATTATTATACATGCAAATAAGCAACTGCTTTGTGATAATTATGTCACTGAAATGATACATACATTTTATAGTATACGTACTATATATGTGCACTAGAAAGTTTTATAATTGTCCGATGACTGCACTATTTCTCGTCAGATTTTATGACTCTGAACCTCCTCACATAAGCACTCACCAGCGTGAGCGTCTGTCGTTGTTGTGTCTCCAGTGGTGTTCTGGAGGGGCCAGAGGTGAAGGTTCTGAACCAAGCCCAAGAACTGCTTAATACAGTCCTGTATATTGCTAGTGTGATATAAAATGACTCAAATCGTGACTTTGGTCATTTTGGTCACCCTTAGTCAGACCTTTTTTGTACATATAGTAGAGTCTATCACTATTCCAAGAAATGTAATGTCTGGCATATTACTATTAATTACAGGAGAAATTATGTATCTATGTTTATCTTCCAGTCCTAACACACTTGACAATAAATGTAAACAGAAGCTGGTCAGGGCGAAACCTCTCGCTCGCGGGTATGACGGTATGGTCACCATTTCAGATCGAGCTCCTCACTGATGACCCAGAAGCACTTCAAAGCTTACAAGTGTGTTAATATATTTTTATTTTACAAAAACAAACTTGGCGGGAAAATTTGCGCACCTGCATGCAAATTCTGACCCATGCATGCGTACAAACTCTTTATCCTGGAGTGAGAAAATTAATGTAAAAACAACTATTTTACACAATAAATATAATATACAAAAAAAACAACAACTATTTTAAACTGTTTTCATGTCAATATACACATTTACATAAAATATTCCACTCTTATTAATTGAGATAAGCACTGAAATTACATAAAGTCATTACGCAGAAGTTAAACCAAAATTATATGAATTTAGACATATTTGTAGCGGATCACTTGATCACTTTTCCTCTTTTAATGACAGCGAGGAGTGCTATAGGTGCACAATAATTAATCTTTAGACTAAACTGCAGATCTCATGTCATGAGAAAATATTTTAGCGAGAACAATGATCAATGATGCGCACTTGCTTCGATATTGTGGCGGACACTTCTGGATTCAGTGGTCGAACGGTCCATTATCCAGCTTGAATAGGTCCAATGATAATAATTTATTGTACAATCACAGCTGCACGGAGATGTTAATGGCATGTGAAGGAATCTCAAAAACATTATGAAAAATACCACTGTATATGAAGGATACAACTTGAAGAAAACAGTAAGATTTGCATGTTTCCTTTTTAAAATACTTCGTCAATGATGCGCCGAGTCCAATTGTACATACACTGCAATAAATATAGGTTTATCTGTTTCCACTAAAAATAGCTAAAAGATGTTCACCTTATCAGCTAAACTGCAGAAATTTAGTTTGATTTGAATTGTTTAAAACAACTGAAATACTATTTGGCCAGTGTAAAATAATTAAATCAGCTCTATTCTAAAATATTTATCTGAGAAATATTTGATACAGTTTTGTTTTTATGCATATTTTGATATACTTATTCTAAAACATAACAAGGATATTGGATGATTTTTAGCAATAAAAATTAATGTATGGCACAAATGGCATTTATTGTCCGTATCTTATATTTCCTTAATGTCTTCTTTGATGGTGTTAAACATGGTGTCACATGGATGGGAATATGCATGGAAATGATATGCAGATGAGGTTATGCATAGTAAAACTAGACGTTGTAAGCTCCATATATGGTGATTTCGGGGAGGAGTCAGGGTGGAGATGCACGTACGCACAATCTTCCCCTGACTGGGATTTATGAAGGGATATTTGCGCAGGTTCTGGCGTATGCATGGTTTTATAAATATGTCAACTTTTGTGTGTACGCAAAATCTATTTTTTTGTGCGTACGTTCACTTTTAGGATGAAATCTAGGGAGAGTTTTATAAATGAGAAGCCCCTCGGGCTACAGTTCCTCGACCTGCTCTCTATTAATCTCTCTGTTTGCTCTCTCTGCTCTGAACTCAAACGAACGAGAGTTGCGAGCCTCTCCAGCTGCTGAGGTGAGGGGCTGTTTCTGGGATCTGTGTTAGTTACTCACTTAAAGGGCACCTATTATGCAAAATTCACTTTCACATGTTGTTTGGCAGTGTTGGCAGTGTGCGTACACAACCACCCTATAATGATAAAAATCCACTTGCTCCTTTTTTTTTGATCTCCATATATCATAAGCAGCGTCTCAGAGCAAGCTGATCACAGAATCCGTAAAGTGTGACGTCACAATTGTGATTCTCTGCTTTTATTTTATTCTTTGGGTCATATTAATAGCATAGACAGCAGTATAGGTACAGTATATTATGCTGATGTCACTTAATACACATCAAGTCTGTTCATGTCAAGTCAAGTCTCGGATTATTGTTTGGATGTTTGGATCACTCTGTAAATAAACTGCACTTGGTTTCTTCACTACACTCGCCTTCAGTGGATGATTCGTTACACAAACATTCGTAAACAGCATCGCAAAGTTGTGTAGTTGGAAACTAAACTAGAAATCGCATTCCCCCCTCGTGGAGCCCCCTTTTTCGCCGGGCCCTTGGAATCGTCCTAACCTTAGGGTTAGGGTTAGGATTGACGTCACAATTTACCAGCCCCACCCACAATTGTTGATTGATACTGCCGTAATCTAGCCGAGACACCGCCCTGAGTGGGCCACACACAATCCGCCATGTTTATCTTAACGCTAGAGCATTTAAAACAGCATTCAAGTAAGAAATGTCTTCTTATTAATGCTATAGACATTATTCAGTCCAGAGCAGTAAGTGATTCTCTGCTTTTATTTTATTCTTTGGGTCATATTAATAGCATAGACAGCAGTATAGGTACAGTATATTATGCTGATGTCACTTAATACACAGATCTAATACATACGATTCCTTTCCCAGATGTTTACTTCACAACCATAACCGACTGTGTTTTTGTAACGAAGTCACAAGTTGCGTGTTTTTAACATAAACTCGTGTGTGAAAAGAGAACTTAGTACTCATGCCGTGTGCAGCCACTTTCTATATGCGTGCTACAGATGTTTGCGCTCAGAAAACCGTCTATCAGACGTTTAAACTAATATGGCCTTAAAACGCGTGATTTCAGCGCGATAGACATGATAATCAAAACTAGAGATCGACCGATATATCGATTTACCGATATTTTCCCGATATTTAAGCATTTTGGGTGTAGGACACTATAGTTCATTTATGTAAAGTGAGGATAGCAAAATAAACTAAACTGTGATATATTATACCCAAAAATTCTTCATACAGTGGACTACCAGTCAAATTGATACAAATTTGGGACCAAAAATTATTCAGACCGAGGAAAAAATTGAAGTTCAGGTGTGCATGAAGCTGGGTGACAGCATGCCCAGGAGACTACAGGCTGTCATACAAGATTCACTTGTTTAAAACACCCTAAATTGTATTAACATTTACTATATAACCATTATTTCGCTAATAAATATCTAAATAGATACATCTCTATTGAAATTAATTATTTATTATCTCCACGAGCGATCGCAGTTTGAGTATAGTTCTGTGTAAATGCATAGATAAACCACGCTGTCAGCAGGCATTTCATAATCTAGAACGACAAAAACATTATTACCATGAAGATGTGATGCAGAAGTTGGTTGTATCTCTATTTTAGCTGAGAAATGCAATAAAATACGATGTTCATTTATTTACTTTATAACAGTAAATAAATATCGGTTCTGCATATCGGTTATCAGGCACATAAACATGCAAATAATTGGCATCGGTTATAAAATATCAATATCGGTCGATCACTAATCAAAACCAAACAGATGTTTTTTTAGCAGGTCCGAGCTGTAATGGCGCAGCTCTATTCTGGAAAAGGGGGCGGGGAGCAGCATCTCCTTTGCATTTAAAGAGACAGGAACGAAAACAGCATGTTTCTGCTTCCACTCAAAATAGGCATTTTCAAAATGATATAATAAATTATCTGTGGGGTACTTTGAGCTGAAACTTCACAGACACATTCTGGGGACACCAGAGACTTATATTACACATTGTAAAAAGGGGCATAATAGGACTTTAATTAATAGGACTACCGCACAGCGCACAGAAGTATAAATCCAACAATAAAACAAAATGAATATTATGAAATATGAGCTGAAACCGTGTGTAAATCAGTGTAAATCAAAAAAGACTGTCCAACGGCGACACCAGCAGATGAAGTCGAGGTAGTCATTTATATTTTATGTAAATTAGTTAATCTATTTTGGTGAGATATGGTGAAAATGGGAGTCGTTTTGGAAAACTAAAGTGTAAACGTTGTTATAAACTGTTTACTTCTTATGTCAAAAAATGTAATTCACTAATCTGAGATTCTGAAATACATAAATTAATTTTATTATTTTTCTTTTTTCTTTCTTTTGCTTTTTGTTTCTCTGTTGTAGTAAGTATTATTAATAATTGTAACTGAGTATGTAAGGATTTATTTTTATGTGTTAGCCTGCAATGTTCTGTGAGTTTAATGCAATAAATGCATAAAATAATAATAATTAAAATCTCTTAAAAACAGCGACTTGCTGCCACCCTCTGGTGGTTTCAGTTTCCTATTTAAAATAATTGTTTTAATCTTTTTTACCATTTCATATTTCCATATTCATAATTTATATTTAAAATACGAATTTTATTTCAAAGCAAATAGACTTCCAGGTAGAGTCCCAGCTCGTAGTGCTTTTGATCCCAGTCTGTAAATCCAATGCTACTTCAGATGCAGTTTCTGAGTGCTAACTTAAATGCATTTATACATGTTTTATTGTGTCAAGTGTCTACATACTTGGGCCAAATATAATAAAGAAGGCAATCATGTTAGTTGTAAAGAATAGTTTTAAAATTTAAATGTATATTTTCTCTTAAATTAGTTCATACCATCCCATTTTGATTTTTAAAAAATGCCAGAATCAAGGTATTTTTTTTTTACCTACATATTGATCTGAGAATAACTTTATTTAATTTTTTACACATTCAGAGTTATCAGACTGCAAGACTACACAAAGCATACAAACAGATTATAGCCGAAACTCTCATGAAAAGGTAAACAGTTGTAGTTAAGTTTGCTTGACGCTGAAACGTAATTAGGTTTTTGAGATACAAAGAGTGTGGACTAAAATTCTCAGCTGTAACGGTGGACACCATATTTGAACAGTTCAGAAAAGATGAATAATTGTCTGGACAACTGAGATTTCCCTATGGAGATGAAACTCGGATCATGTACTGTCTGAGAGAGATTTGCCAGGCTGCGGCCTTGTCTTTCCATTCATCAAGACTTTCTGCACCAAACCAGTTCTCTCTCATCGACAAAACTTCAGCTAAGAGGATCAAAGAGCCTCAACGAATTGTAAGAACCAAGCTTAGTCTCATTAACTGATACATTAAGTATCATCTACTTTTTTTTTTACAAAGTCTACAGGTGATTCTGTCAGGAATCCCCCAGACCACAAACTTGATCCAAAATACTTACTGATCATAATTAATCACTACATATTTACCTTTTTAATGGGCTAATTTTTTTGGCACAAAAATTCACCTCAGTCAGCACTTTACTTAAAGGAATAAATGAGAATTGGCTGAAAATGTGCTCACCGTCAGGCCATCCAAGTTGAGTTTGTTTCTTCATCAGGTTTGTAGAAATGTAGCAGTGCATCAGTGTATCAGCAATGGATGCTTTGCAGTGAATGGGTGCCATCAGAATGCGAGTCCAAACAGCTGATAAAAACATCACAATAATCCACAAGTAATCCAAACCTCTCCAGTCCATCAGTTAACGTCTTGAGAAGCCAAAAGCTGCCTTGCCGTCAGAATGAGAGTCCAAACAGCTGATAAAAACATCACAATAATCCACAAGTAATCCACAGCACTCCAGTCCATCAGTTAACATCTGGAGAAGACAAAAGCTGAAACAAATCCAGCATTAAGACGTTTTTAACTAAAATACCATAGAGTCCATAATCCATAATAATGCTTCCTCCAGTGAAAAAGTGTTCTGGTGTGAATCAGGAAAGAAATCTGCACAGATCAAGCAGCGTTTACAAGCCAAAACAGCTCTGTGAGAGACAACAGGAGATGCACTTTTTCACTGGAGGAAGAGTTATTATGGATTATAGACCAAGCCAAAACTTTACAAAACAACTGCAACTGTTTCCTTGTAAGTGTGATGTTTAAAATTCTATTTACAAATCATCAAATACCATCAAATACCGGTATGAAGTGTCTGTGTAATGTGTGTTCTTTTATTAATTGGTGGTAGTGCTTATTTTATGAGTTTTTAGGCAGAACATGGCTATCTAGACCAATTAAAACCAACAAACTATCAATGTGTCCTTTTTATTATACACTCATGTTTGTTAAAAATTATTCAAACTGAATCTACATTATAAAACTGACCAGTGATCAGTTAAAACCATTTAATAGACACCGGTTCGTGAGTTTTTGTGTTTGCAAGGACGAACAGAAACGAAAAAGTTTCAAAACTGTATGAAGTAACGACACTTCGCTTGCTGAAATCATTTGACTTGGGAGTTTGAGGCACACTCTATACCACTGAATCGAAACAAAAGTTTATTCAGATAGGCTATTCAAATAATCACATCTTTGTATATAAGCATACTGTGTCATGTGTCTCCAGTGACCTGCAGAGTTTAGCTCCATCCCTAAAGAAAACACAGCTGAACCAGCTAAACAAGGTCTTCAGACTCATTAGAAACTACCAGAAACTGTGTTGGAGCTTAAATCTGCGGGACAGTGGCCCTCCAGGACCGGACTTTGACACATGTGGTTTAAAGGCATAGTTTACCCCAAAATGATGGTTCTGTCATCATTTACACACACATGTGTCATTCCAAACCTGTACGACTTTCTTCTGTGGAAAACAACAGAACATACTTTGAAGAATGCTGGCAACCAAACCACTTTGGTGACTAATTCCTTAATTACTTTTCAAACGTTTCATCTCTGACATCCAATCTTACTTTCATGAATGCTTTTTGAGAATCGCGTACTCTTGATTTCAGTAGAACAGACCAACGTTTCTTAATAGAACAATACTGACCAATATTGAAATCGTAATTTTGCTTGACTACTGACTTTCACTGTATAAAAAAAACAGACATTTTCCTAAAACATCTTCTTTTGTGTCGTCAAGTGGAAGTCAGTCAGTCATACAGGACAGGTGTGGATCCACACGAGAGAGAGAGTACAGTAAATGATGACAGAATGACCATTTTTGGCCGATCAATCCCTTTAATAAAGACACACTTGGGATTATTCTGGTCTACGCCAATTTATCATCTGCTCAAATCACATAAATGACACAGTTTGAGTTCAGAGCAGAAGGTGACGAGTTCGCTATACTGTAATAACCTGACTTACATAGTCATTATTATTTATTGTGTATTCTCATTATTAGTGTTATATATCATTTTGTGTGTCTGCACTATGTGTGTTCTTCTTTGCACTGGAAGCTCCTGACACCAAGACAAATTTACTTGTGTCAATAAAGCCCTTTCTACAAATCACAATTCTGAAAACAAAATAACAATTTACAAACGCAAATGCAAGTCTAAAAAACAAAATAACAATTCAGAAAGCACAACAACAATTCAGAAAACATTATAACAAGTCAGAAAACACAACGACAAATCCGAAAACAAAATAACAAGTCAGAAAACACAATGACAAATCAGACAAACCGGAAGAGGTAGGTATAGTTTGAGACAGCGCCATTGGTTTGGGATTACTCACCGCTGACTGGACGAGACATCTGTCAATCAACGTATACAGGGAAGAACCAGCCGAAGAACAGCAGAGTCGTGGTAGAAAGTTCGGAGATGGTATTAAAGTAGCTCAGTTTAAATGTATTGTATGAATTGCCCTTACTATGGAATAAAAAATACGGAGTGTATATTTACATTTAGTTAAAAGTGGCTGTAAAACATCAGATCCAGTGGCGCAGATGGATAAGTGTGTGTCGTTGGCTTTTTGACGCGATCGACCCGGGTTCGATCCCGCCTTTTGCCGAACTTTTTTTTTCTCCCTTTTCAAATCGAATTTGTCATTGTGTTTTCTGAATTGTTGTTGTGTTTTCTGAATTGTTATTTAGTTTTTTTAGACTTGCATTTGCGTTTGTAATTTGTTATTTTGTTTTCAGAATTGTGATTTGTGTTGCACTTCTCGGCCACCGTACCTTTCTGATTCTGAGCAAACAGACACATCTGAAACATTTACAAACAACAAATATGAATTATTTAATAAATAAATCATAATCAATCAGATTTTGTTATATAAACACATTGCAAACTCCACACCACAATTTGTGTTTAGAAATTATCGTTCGTACTACCGAGGTATTTTATAAAACGTCGATGTTCAGTCGAAATAAACGTTTTAAAAGTGAATGAATATGACCGTTTTACTCTCTCTAAGGTGAGGTATAATTTTTCCAACATCTTTCAAAAACAAATAACGACAACGTAATACAGGGGGGTTGTTATTGAATACAGAAATAACTTACTCACCCGTGTGTCAGGCACAGCGCTTCGGTGAAGTCGCCTTTTTTCACCCAAAATCACCGTAAATTCGCATCATACCGGTACATTTGCTCGAGTAAACAGGACCGTCATGTTCCCGTGTGCTCTCCGAAGAAATAACACTCGCGCGGCGCCTGATATCTCACTGTGCTTACGTAAGGAGTCCTTACGTAAACAGTCAGATATCGGGCGCCGCGCGAGTTTTATTAAAACTAAGGACGTACATGCGGAGTGTTTATGAAACACCTTCACACCTGACAATAACATAAACTCCTGACACTCTTGTTTTTGAACGATATTAGTATTAATTTGAAAACAACCACAAAACAAAACGGAAATGAAATGCGCGCTGTTCCAAAAAAAAAAATAGAAGCGCGAGCGGCTCGAGCTGTGACGTCACAGTGCCGCGGCTATATAAAGCCCTGCTCAGGATTCTAACGGCAGACGCGGATCTGGTTGAGTGAGTGCTTCGAATCAGTCTTTTCAGACTAGAATAAAAATGCAATTTTTAATAATATTTCAGAAAGTAAATGTAGTCAGTCACTAATTAGTGCTATTAATAACACTGAAGTAAAAAATACAAAAATTAAAATATATATTTTAAGATATTTCATAAAGTAAATGCAATTTTTTTATATTTCAGAAGGTAAAAGCTATTTTTGTATAATATTTCAGAAAGTAAATGCTATTTTTTTAATTCTCTAATGCATGTCTGGACTGAGATCATGTGTGTGAACGCTTCTCACCAGTTTAATGGCTTTTCTTCGGAGCTCCCACTCGTTCCACTCATAGGACTTCACAATGTTGGTCTCCAGAGGGTGTGTCTCTGTCTGCATGCTGGCGTCACTTTTAGAGATGGATTTCACCAGCAGCTTCTCTCCTGACTGCATCTGAGACATGAGCAGTACTGTGTGAGTTTCTGCATCAGCTGATTGTGCTTCTAGATTGCACCTTTAAATCAAATACTGACATGCATTTCTTGTACTATTATATATGTCTGTAGAAGAATAACACATACAGGCTTTTCACACTGTGCTTATTTGTCGTTCTAATCCCTGCTTTTTACTCCGGGTAAAGCTGTTATGTAAACCGGTCACATACTGCATTCATCCAATCAATGACCTCGACACCGCCAATATGCAAAAAAGTCTGTTAGTTCAAGGTTTAAGTACGTAGAAGAGCTGCACGATTCTGGAAAAATTTAAAATCATGATTTTTTTTGTCTCAAATAGAGATCACGATTCTCCCACGATTCTAAACTAAACAAAAGTATGTGTGACAAAATATTAATTGCTGCAGTCTATTTAAAAGTGTTTAATTTAAATGAATGATCAAAATTATTAAATTTTACTATATATTTAAAATATATTGAATACTCCAATTTTTTATATTAAAATTATGAAAAAGTGGTTTGAATGAATGATTCAATGACTCAAAAATACTTCACTTGTTTCCTTACTGGATGAGTCAGTTTTTGAACAAATCTCTTGAATGAATGTGTCACAAAACAGATAACAGAGAACACAGGTAAGTGAGTACAGCAGGTTTATTGAAGCCGGGATCAGAACTAGAAATCAGGTAAGTTCAGAAGTCAACATAACATCAGGCTTGTTTGAGATGCGCCTCGCCTGAAATATAGGCGAGAGTAGGCGGCTGAGGTCGACACTAAACTCTGGTCGAGGGCTGGCAAATGCTCTGGGCTCTGGTTAGGGGCTTGAGTCTTTACTGGGAACTGGTCAGGGCCTGGAGCTCACACTGGACTTTGGTCAGAGGCTGGTGCCAATTCTAGACAATGCTCAGTGGATAGCGTAGGCTCAGGGAGGAACTCAGGGATATGTTTGAGCACAGACCCAGAAAAAAAAAATGAGAGGAATCCTGGCCGTGACGGGGTAATTTAATCCATCCGTGAAGGGAACAGCTCTCCTAGCCGTGACAAGGGAGAGTAATTTGGCTGAAGAGGGAACAGCTCTCCTGGCCGTAACAAGGACATTTACTTCGACTGAAGAGGGAACGGCCCTCTTGACCGTGATGAGGGAGCTGGATTTCACAGCATAGGGAATGGCCTTTTTGACCGTGACGAGGGATCAGGGTTCCACAGTACAGGGGATGGCACTTCTGGCTGTATTGAGGAAGTTGAGTTTCTCAGCGAGAGGATCTGCACTCCTGGCCATGATAGGGTAGCTGATTCTTACAGCGATGGGAACAGCACTCCTAGCCGTGACAAGGACATTAAATCCAACTGAGGAAGGTACGGCACTCCTGGCCGAAACGAGGGGATTTAAGGAACGGCACTCCTGGCCGTGATAACAGACTTAGACTTCTTAGAGAGGGAAACTATAGTTAGTCCTTCACCCTGACTATTCACTGCTGTGTGTCTAGGACTCAGGTCATAGGCAGTAGCCTTTACCGGACTCTGGTCTGGGGCTGAAGACAGCATTATGGCGCTTTTCCACTGCATGGTACGGCACGGTACGGCTCGGTACGGTTCACTTTTTGGGGGTTTTCCACAGGGTACAGTACCTGGTACCTGGTACTTTTTTTAGTACCACTTCGGTTGGGGTTCCAAGTGAACCGTACCGTTACCAAAACGTGACGTGTAAACTCTGCTGATCACGGATTGGCCGGAGAGAATTGTCACTACCTGCGTCACTGAACTTACGACACAAACACAAAAGAACCGCTAGATTTAAATCAGCACAGCCAGCGAAGGATCGAACGCAACTGTTTTGAACGAGCGCACTTTTTTTTAACAACCAAAAAGTTTTGTTGTCTGTTGCGGAAGTACAGATGTTCCTCTCGTTGATAGCAGAGGAGCGGATCCAGCGAGAGCTTGATGGGGCGATGCGGAATGAAAAAGTGTTTTTTAGGAGTCGTGGTAGTAGAGGCGGCGCAACTATAACGACATGTGAATAATCCCGCCCACTCTAAAGCGGTACTGAACTGCAGTGGAACACAAACCGTGCCGAGCCGAACCGTGCCGTGCTGAGCCGTACCGAGCCGAGTCGTACCACGCAGTGGAAAAGCGCCATTAGACTTTGGTCTAGGGCAGAAGCTAACACCGAATTCTGATTGTAGGCTAAAATGTGCTCTGGACTCTGGTCGGGGGCTTGTACCTGAACTAGACCTCGCACTGGACTCTGATTAAAGGCTGGGGCCTGTACTGGATTCTGATTGAAGGCTGTAGCCTGCTTTGGACACTTGTCGGGGGCTGAAGCCAGCACTTGACTCTGGCCAGGGGCTGAAGCCGACATTAGACCTTGCTCCGGGGCTGAGGCCAACACTGAACTCTGGTCGAGGGCTGGAGAATGCTCTGGAATCTGGTTAGGGGCTTGAGTCTTTACTGGGAACTGGTCTGGGCCTGGAGCTCGCACTGGACTCTTGTCAGAGGCTGGAGCCAATTCTAGACAATGCTCGATGGATAGCATAGGTTCAGGGAGGAACTCGGGGATATGCTTGGGCACAGACCCAGAATTAGTGGCTAGAGATATCACTGATCGTAGGTCAGGGTCCGGAGCCACGTCTTGTCTGTGCTCCACGTGTACAGGAAGGTCTGGGGAAGTGTTTCTCGTAAATACGTTGGACCGGAAGGTAAACTGGGATGACAGGGATTGGACGACTGATGGTGTAGGTCCTGGACCATACTCTAGGAATGGACTGGGTTCTATAACTGACATGGGAACTGGACACGGCTTTGGAGCGACCACTGCAGGGCTCCAGACTAACATTTGAGAGCAGTGGCACCAGCCACTAAGTTCTACAGATGGTGGCGCCAGGAGCAGATTTGGTAGCGCTGGGGGTGGTGTGTGGGAGTATTAAAATATAGATAATTTAATCATAAAATTACTATTGTTTTGCAAGTGCAGTAACTAATAATAGTTCATGTTCATTTCTTGTTTTTCTTTTGTTTATTTTTTATACAGAATCAAATTTTTATATAGAAAATGTATATATTCCACCCTTATTTAATGTACCTGTATTCTTCTAGTATATGGAACTGACCAACTTCAGTGATTGTGTGATTTAGTAGTAGTAGTTGAAGAAAAGTTTGCTTTTCAAAGCACTTTGTGACTTTTCTTAAAAAGTGTAAAATTATGACAAAATCTGATTTCTTGATTAGGGCTGAACGATTTTGGAAAATAATCTAATTGCGATTGTTTTTTTTAACCTATATTGCGATTGCGATTTAATATGCAATTATTTTTTAAAGCTCTTTATGTTCTGTATTATTCAACAAAGACAAGCTATAAATCATTGTATAGTATGACCAACACACTATTAGATAGATTAAACATATATGTTCTTTTCTGTAGGCCAGGCCTATATGTTACGATGAAATTAGGTGATGCATGAATTGATACGAATGACATTTTTATTTAACAACTACAATCACAGTAGTATATTGACTGATTTGTTGAACTTCCAACCTTGTAAGCATGTAATAATTATGACAACATAAAGCACTGACAAATAAGCCTGGTGTAAACATTAATATGAAAGTCAGTAACAAATCACACAAACTAAAGTAGATTGCAGAAATATAAAAACAAATCTGTTGCTTTACCTCACTACTTTAGGTAATTCAAAGTCACTGTAATAAACATATGTAAACATGGCCGAGAGCAAGATATGCCTCGTCATATTTTCTGCATTTAGCTTTTGAATGACCAGCACCTGCCTGGGTCTGTGCGACTTCATCTATGGCTTTTCTCTTCGCTTTCACAAACCGATCCATCTCCCATTCTAAGTTATGTCCTTTGGCTGTTTACTATTTTATTTCTTTTCTTTTTCTGCTGATGGCCCACGCTCGACTTCAAGCAGCGCTGCTTAGACCGATGGGTGTGTGTGTCTATAAGAGAGCAGACGTCTCCTTATGCTTTCTCTCGCCGCACTTTGATGTCATACACCGATCGATCTTCAAGTTGAACATACCTCTTCACTCTCGCGTGTCACGTGACCGAGTGTAATCGCAGCCTCTGCGATTGAAAAATCGCGTTTTCTCATATCGCGATATTATCGCAAATGCAATTAATCGTTCAGCCCTA